>NC_068305.1:37131596-37431596 GCF_025860055.1 Xyrauchen texanus
CGCCGAAATCACACACACTGCTACATTGATGGACAAGTGGAAACCGAATGCGGACAACCTTGGGCAGCGCTCTCTGTCACAGTGTGAGAACAGGATATCACCTGTCCTTAATTACTGCTCAGAGAGTGCATGTCCTAAACATGGAGTATTGTTTCTGTACTGTGCCAAACTCTGTGAGTGTCAGCCAAGTGACTGAATCTGAGAAGGAATGCACTGTACCTTGTTGACTTTAGCAATTATTTGCCTGCTTTTAAACTGATACTTGGCATGACAGATAGCTTGAATTATGAGCCATGAAATATGTAACCTCAGACAAATATTTGAACTGAATGCATCCATTTAAATGCTTTGCCTAAGTGCACATATTGTATTTGCTAACCACACATGACCTCTGTATAAAATTAGATAGATAGATAGATAGATAGATAGATAGATAGATAGATAGATAGATAGACAG
This sequence comes from Xyrauchen texanus, assembly GCF_025860055.1. NCBI lineage: Eukaryota > Metazoa > Chordata > Actinopteri > Cypriniformes > Catostomidae > Xyrauchen > Xyrauchen texanus. The sequence goes on from NC_068305.1 coordinate 37,132,054, forward strand.
ACAGACAGACAGACAGACAGACAGACAGACAGACAGACAGACAGACAGACAGACCCTAGCAACCACCTAGAACGCCCTAGCAATTATCTACCTTGTATTAAAAAACAGTACTCAGAACATCTTAGCAACACCTTAATAAAACCACTTAGCAACCACTCAGAACACTCAAGAGAAAACATAGCAACACACTAAAAACCACTCAGAAAACCATAGTATAATCATCAACCTCCTAGCAACACACTAGAAACCACCCAGAACATCCTAGCAACTACCTACATTGACAATGTAGCAGCAACTACCCAAACAATCTACAGACCACATTTCAACACCATAAAACCCTTTAGAACACCTTAGCAACAACAAAGCAAACACCTAGCAACACCCTAGCAACCACCCAGAACACCTTTGTAACTACATAGGAATGTGGCAGCAATCACCCAAAACACTCTAGAGACCACATTTCACAAAAAACACTACTCAGGACACCTTAGCAACACCCCAGCATCCACTTAACAACACCAAAGCAACCAACCAGAACACTCTAGAAAATGCATACCAATGCAAAAAAAAAACATTCTGAACACAATTCCCTGGCAACCATCTAGATTGCATTGCACAGGTGTAACCGGTCCTACTTGATCCACTTCAAGATTCGAACTGGCATACCATGCATGCATAGTAGGCGGATGTGCTAATGAGGAGGCTAAAGGCTACAGCATCTAGCATCAGTCACTAGTCCATCACTTGAGGCCAGTGGAATGAGATTTACACATACCGCACAGCTTTCACGTACCAGATCCCATTACAATCACCCCTAAACTTCACTCCCATCTGGGTCACGGCACCGCTGTAATTGGAGGTGGGTGTGCTAACAAGGGTGCTAAAGGCTAGTCAGCCTCTTGAGGCCAGTGGAGTGAGGTTTACACATACCGCACAGCTATCACATACCAGATGGATCCTGTTACACTCGCAAGGACCACAACAAATTTAATTTTATACAAATAAGTGTTATTGTTAATTGAACATTAATGTCTATAATTTTATCTCAAATGTGGTTGCCAACTATTTTTAAAACTAATGATCCACTTTGTGCCTAAGGACTCCATTTAGTCATGTTAAATTACTGTGATGTACAGCCTCTTGTGGTTTCTTGCTCTATTAAAACCTGTTCTCTTTTTTGACCTTTAGATCCACGTGAGGCTCAGTCTTCTCCACCGTGGTCATATGACCAGACATACCCATCATATCTGAGTCCCATGGCCTCCCCGTCCGTGCACTCCACCACCCCCCTCTCCTCCAGCCGAGCCACGGGCCTGCCTTCCATCAGCGATGTGCCCAGACGCCTCCCAGGTAACCAGCTCCAGCAGGTGTGCCCCCTACCCCTCACGTCCAACACTGAAGTGGGCATGGGGGTGGGCACATGTTTAATTATGATATGCACATTTGTTAAGGAGGGGGTTTGCAGATCAAATACATGATATGTTTATAACGCACTTTTTGTTAGAAATTTGAATTTTATGCAAAATGTTTTGGATTTCTAGTTATATAAATAACAATTGGACACTCCTACTCATTCTTATTGTTACTCTTGTACATTTTATAATAATAGAAAAGTCATAAAAACTATGTAAGGAAATATATACAGTAGTGGCCACATACATATATATATATATATATGTAGGGCTTCATTTTGGGAGTGGTTAACCTGGAATTTTCTTGAATTATAATTTTTCTGTAATGGTTTGTCAATCAAATTAAACAAAACATAGCATTAAACCTTCATGTCAGCATTAATTAGAAACCCAATCTTACATTTGTTCGGTTGTGATTGGTTAACAGTGCTCCAAGTACGTATTTTTAAAACTCGGTAGGAAAGAAAAAAGATTTCTCCTCTTTCCATGGCTTTCATCCTGTTCAGTATATCGTTAATAACAGACCGAGACATAATAACAAGCCAGTGGAAGGCAAATAAAGCCAAAAGAACCTTCAGGAAACCGACTGCCACTTGGTGCCCGAGTTGCAGCCATAAGCTAATTTGTCCTTATGTGCCCTGCACACACCCACAAATGTATCCTGTAAAGAATAAATGTAGACAGACAAGTTTCCATTTGCAAATACCTGTTTGATTCAGTGCCAGGTAAGTGTTTTCTATCACTTACCAGGACACTACACCCTCATCCATTCTTGAGAACCCATAGAGACTTAAAATAATTAAACAAGAATCTCCTTCACTGGAGTAGTGGTTGGCAGGTTTTGGATACCAGCCACCTGCCCTGTCATGTTTAATTAATTTGGGTATATCATCCTTTCATGTGATGCTGGCACAATTTGAGCTTTTGTTAATAACAGGTTTGATGTGAGATAAGGACACAGCTCTTTGATGTATTCAGTTGTCTGTGCTTAACAATAAGAGTACCGTAACAGTTATTTCAGCATCTTGAGCAGGGGTGCTTGAATTTTTTGTTTTTGTTTTTTACTCCATTTGATCGTTTTAAGGCTTTGTCCGCAATACAGTAATACGCTTTAATTTCAAAATGGATATCACTATGTTTACACCTCTCATACACACTAGAATGGCATTTTCCTCTACCAAAAGCTAAGCGTTTCGAAATTCACTGTCTTCACTTACCACATACATTGGAAAACGATGACATCAGGAAACTGAAAGCAGTGTTTTCAAAGGAAAACATACACTGATATGTTTACGTTTGAAAACACATTATTATCGCTATGTTTACGCCTTCCATCCACACTAGAAAAGCATTTTTCTGTTCCAAAAACTGAACGTTTCGAAAACGATCTCCATTATCGTATACATTTGTAAACGACACGTTTACATTTTAAATGCATTAATATCGCCACATTTATGCCTCCATCCACACTAGAACAGTGTTTTCCTCCCCTGAAAACAGAATGCCCTCCATTACCACATACTTAGGAAACTGAAAACAGAGTTTTTGAATGAAAATGGATTAGTGTGGATGTGGCTTAAGATGGTAAAACATTCTGCACTGTGTTGCATGATGTCATCGAACCTTATGTAGACGTGACTTAAACTTGTAAATAACCCATAATTGTTTGGTTCACCTGAAATGAATCATTCTGTCAAATAAATCATTCGTTTTACATTCGCAGCATCTGTTTTCAAGACTATTACCGTCTCGTCTCTGGATTTGTGGTGTCTAGCACCAGTGAATGTTTAAATAGCTTAGCATAACCCTCATTTGTGCAGTAAGTTGGTAAAAAAAACTTTCGCTTTTATCATTCAACCTTTTATTCAGAGCACAGACTCTCTGTAGCCCGGGGTTAGAGAACCATTATCGTCAGCTGCTTAAACCAAAGATTTTGCATATAAAAGCAGCAGAGCTGGGCACAGAGGCAAAGGAGAGATGGCTAACGTTAGCACCACAGGGGCTCAAGCGACAACCCGTGCTTCTGCAAATCGCCAACATTTAACCATGCCACCCAAGTGGCCCACAAACGCAGACACGGTGACAAGAAAGACGCCGTGTGATTTATGAAAACAGCTCCGCGCCAGGGAGGGGAGGCCATTTCGTTTTGTTACTTCACCCCTTGGCTCTAGCACAAGCTACAGACCGTTAGTGGTTTCTGATTTTTGGAGGCGAATAAAGAAGGACAAAAGGGCAGATGGACAGTTTTGCTAAGGTTTATAGTGCTGGAGGTACCAGGAGCCAACATCAGTGCTGCTTTGCACCCCTCAAAATGCTTCCAAATGTGTGAACGATTATGCATCTAAACTGTGTTTTATGGGCTGCAGCCAAGTGAATGCAGATACACACAAAGTTTTGTATGCACAGAAACAATTTAAAAATGCAGACAAGCATACAGTGACATATATACAGCCCTAGAGATGGAAATGAACTAACGGTTATAATCACACACACATGAATACACATACACATGAACTTGTCTAACAAGGATGAAAAACTACAATGAAGTTAAGCCAATTAATTGATAAACTATTCTCTTCTGCATGTCTATGATTTTTGTTAATGTTGTTGTTTTAATATAGCTGGGTAGTTGACACATAACATGTCCATTTCATTTTGTTTTATCAACATCAATATATACCCAAGGATAACATTTGGATACATTTTTAAAGAAATTTTTCCGGGTTCAATACAAGTCAAGCTCAATCAACAGCATTTGTGGCATAATGTAGATTGCCACAAAAACTAATTTCGACTAACTAAATTAAAAGCAAAAATCAGTGATTTTTAAAAAAGCATTTTAAGAAAAGCAACAATCAGTGAAGCACTTGCGATGGAAGTGAATTGGCCAGATTTGTCACATTGCAGGACTTGTCAAGTATTTAATTAAATTTTATTAACCTACTGGACCAAATCTCTGACAATTTCAACTGAATCATTTTGAATAGACTCTAAAAACCAATTCCTGTGTATGTTCCAACAGGTTCGACAGATTTGAGTCCTTTTCCTTGCCAGTTTGAGCGTCAGTTCTCCGGTTTTCCCTCACTCACCGAGAGCCGATTTTCCAGTCCCAGAATGCACTACCCGGCCACCTTCACGTACACGCCGACCCCCGTCACCACAGGAATGTCTCTCGGCAGCGCCCACTACCACACCTACCTACCCCCACCCTATCCTGGCTCCAACCAGAGTCAAAGTGGACCCTTCCAAAGCAGCAGCACGCCCTATCTCTACTATGGCGCCTCCACTGGCTCATACCAATTCTCTATGGTTTCAGGGGGGGATCGCTCACCCACACGGATGATGCCACCTTGTACTAGCGCATCCACGGGGAGCAGCTTGGTCAACCCAAATCTCCCCGTCCAGGCTGATGGAAGTGGAGGGGTTGAGGGGGACAGTAGTCATAGTAACTCCCCCACTCTGCTCAATCCTGCTGGTAGAATGGACGAAGGAGTATGGCGGCCATATTGATTGAACAATGATCCACGTATATTACACAGATCTTTCCCAGTCTGATGGAAACTCCCCCAAAAATGGCATGGTTTTAAAGCACAAACCTTTGGATTTTCATCCTTTTTTGCTGAACTACTTTCCTTTTTTATGTTTTCATATCATTTTAAGTATTTATGAACTGTTTGAAAGGGAAGTATTGTTTTGTTTTGTTTTTTTACATTGAAATGCCTTTGTGATAGTTCAATCTATGGACGTAATACATTATTCTGGATCTTTTGACCTCTAGGAAACATTGTCATTGGTGGGAATATTTGGAATTGAAGGAACAGAGATGGTTTGAGTTTTCATTAGCATCATGTTTTATTTACTTGGCATTTCTTTTATAAATCGTTTAAAGCACTGCACATCTGTATGAGACATTTTAGTGTAAGCAGACAGTGTTTTGCTTTTTTAACTTAAGCATTTAAGTTATACATATTTGATAAAGAAATTGATTTAAAGTAACTTATAAAGCCATATATTAATGAATGTATTAGGATCTTGAGTCATAGAGGGAATATTTTTATAAAGCATCTATTTTCAAGTTAATGCAAGTGATTTAGGGTAATTAAAATATCCGTGCCTTAAATAATTACACAAAGTTGTATGTTTTAGTCTGTTTAACACATTCAAAACGGCATATGTAATCAGGTATTTTTGTTTTGTAGTGTTGTACACTACATTTTAGAAATGTCAACATTGCTTGGTACCAAAAGCTTTAAACCAAAGAAATGCCCACGGATGCTCTAATTGTTTGCCAATGTGTTAGATCAAGCTTTCTTTGAGTTGCATGCATGTGTTGGGATAATATATTTGGCATTTACATTGTGTAATTATTAGAAATGGCTGGGAAAATATACTGCACTCAGTACAGAATATACTGTATACAGATATTCTCACCTGAGAACTGGAGCAATTTATCTGATCAAAAAAAAACTACACCATGTAGAACTCTCAATTTAGGTACTATATTACCCAATGTAGCAATGAAGATAGAATAACATCCAATAATACTTTATTTGGAATGTAATTGTTTCAAATGTTTAGCTCAATTTTATTCCACTGTAAATCTAGGATATAGTGGTGCATAGTACATTTTGCTTATGAATTTCATGTTGCAAATCAGTGTCTGGATTTCAATCAGTTTTCAACAGGTTGATTCTGTTACAGTTATTACAGTTTGAACTATCCAAACCTCACCAAACTTTGGAAAGGTTTAGTCTGCTTTGAATGAAATACTGCTTTTAAAGCCTAGCAGTCAAGTGAAAAACAAAACAAAGCTTTTAGCTGTTTTTATGTTGAATTATTTTCTCTACAGTCTTTTTGTTTACCTGAACATTGGTCCAGTATTGCATTTTTGGTAACTCAAGGTTCATTTTGACTGTTTCATATGATCAGGGCATTTACCTAGAAATTGGAATAGCTGTGAGTGTATACGAAATGTTTACAACATTCTGAGTGTATGTTGTATATTGGAATCAAATACACCACCCCTGTTTTGTTTAATTATTATCCAATTTTTTTCTTTTGTAAATTAGTATTTATCTGATGAGTTTTCAATGGACAAGAGCGATTTGTAACAAATTTGTCTCTGGTTCTTGCATGCTTTGTTTCCTTTGCACAACTGTGTTTTACATATCTTGTATTCCTTCCCCTTTTTCTCTTTATAGACCCCATGAAATTACTTTACGCTTTTTTTTTTCTTTGTTGACTACATGATCACATGGGAAATTAACACGTTGCTTCTAAAAGTCTGTGTACCCTGAAATCAATCCCATTCGTCTGAGTTACTGGCTATCGCCATCCCACATCAGACATTTTTGCATCGATTTGTAAACACATTTCCCTTTAGCTCAACCAATAGTGTGTTGTGCAAGCAACTTTAGAGTCACAGGTTATTGTCCAATGGAAACCAGATAGTTATCACGTTCACATAAATAATGGTGAGCATGTTTGCATTTTCGCTCTAAAATTTTTACTCCATTGACGGTTAGGTTTAGGGTTGGGGATTGGGTTAAGGGCATTCCTGCTGACTGTATTAAACAATTTATAACTCACAAAACATTTTGCTTTTGGCACCACCCTGTCAATATTTCACCCCTAAACTGAAGCTCACACTCGCCCATACGTTCAACAACACTTCCAGCTTCGGCCACAGAGGGCAGTGATTTGAATTTTGGTAAGCAGAAACCAATACTTTAATCCAATATTTTAACCCACTGTTGCTGAATTCACAGTAAGATCAGTCCGCCATTGGCATACAGTTTGAAACAGGAAGATGGAACAGGACATAGCATTGGACTTGTTGCCTTTTTTAAGTAGCCAATAGCCATAAACCATGATTTGCTAGTTAGAAGTAGGTGGTATTGGGTGGAGGATCAATTTTACACATTAGAGAACATTTTAGTAGACAAAAATATGGGTACATCCCTGAGTGCAAGATCGTTGTCATCAATAAAATTGACATTTTAAATGCATATATCGGCACAAATGTCATTTTGTCAGCTTTTTGGAGTACACTAGCATATAGATCACTTCAACACCAATAGACACGGAAAAAAAGGTACAAAAGACCAATTGTGATTTCATGGGGGTCTTAGATAGAATGAGGGTTTACAGGGAAATGATCATGACAACAGTGAAAGAAATTGGCTTTTATTGGCTCATTTTTTATTTTTTTATGTTGTTATAGTAGTTTTCTTTGTAAGGGAAATAAAAAGATATTTTGCAATGATCTTGTCTGTCTCCGACACTTCCATCTCATAGTATTCTATCATAGTTTCCTGGCATTACTGTATTCCTCTTTAAATATGTCATCTCAATCATTCGACTTTCTCCCCCTCCCCTCTCTCTCTCTCTCTCTCTCTCTCTCTCTCTCTCTCTTTCTTCCTCTCTTTCTCTCTCTCTCTCTTCCTCTCTTTGACATTGATTCAAAGTCGCAATGGGGCTTGGGAAAGACTAATGACCAAAAGTCCATGCATTTGTTCCATCTACATGCAGTTTAACTGAAGTTTCAATAAACCTTGAAGATACCTGGCCAGAGATTAAAGCTGGAAAGCAGCTCAGGGCTTGTGCACTACTGTAGAACGCACTGACTTGGATCATATACTGGATCAACATTTGCTTTGGATGGTTTTGGATGTGCACGGCTGTCTTCGGTATCGTGTTTGTCTCTTTCGGATCTCTATTAAATCAAGCTTAAAGGAATCAAGGGCTGTTACACAATATTTCAAGACATAACAGGCATAATTAGCGAATCCTTCATCTCCATTTAAACTGGGAACCTTCTTGGGACTTCCCTGAAAGTGAACTGAGCGGGAAAAGCAGGGCGAGTTTCGGGTTCACGTTGTAAACGTTCCGATCTGCATTCAGCAATTAGAATAATGAGCCAGAGACTATTCCTTAATCTGTGTGGCTAACAAAGATAAAACATCTCGAAAGATAAATAATTATAGACAGTAGAGAGAAATCTAAAGTAATTTTGGGCGTGCTGAGTATATGAGTAGGTGCTGTACCTGATAGCCTATTGTTTTTGGTCGAGAAATAGCTCCACAAGATTTTCCCTTTGACATCAGTCTCTCAATTACAGTCTTACCAAACATAGAGAGAGAGAAATATGGACAGAAATAGAGGTAGAGAAAGAGACAGTCCACCCACAAACCAGTCAGCACCTCTGTGTCATATAGCACAAGACAAACTTGACTCTGGCTAGAAACGGTCTGTGTTAGTTTGAAAGAGCCTGCCGTAATTACACCACATTTTACCGATTGACCTTGAGACATACTGTTGTTGCATAATTTTCCCTCTGAACATGAATTGTTAAAATTAAAGAAAAAAGGAGAAGAAAAGAACATGTTGCAGCAACATGGGTGGCCATTTGAGGCAGGGCCGGTGGCAGGCAGTGGCGGATTTAGGCAGGCGCGGCATGTGCGTCATTGGTAGCTGCCTGGCATTTGGGGGAGGCGCAAGGTGCCCACACAGACAAGTGGGTGACCTGAACTCCACCAGCCATCTAATTTCTAACCACCACCCCCCCTCCCCCAACAAATTTGGGGTGCTGAAGCGGGTTTCGCCCAAGGCGCAATACATGCTAGAACTGCTACTGGACACCCCACATGCCACATTTCCATATAGTATAATGAGGTTTGAAATTCCTGCAAATTGCAAGTAAAAAACAACCTTGGCAGGTTCTTCTTTCACACTACAATGTTACATATCCCCTGACAGTCTTTCAACATTCAATTCGCCTGTCCAGTTTTTTCAAACCAGCGATGTCGGCTTCTTGACCGAAGCACTCTTTTGCATCGGTTCGTTTCAATGAATCAGTCAAACGCACAAAGCCAGCACCACACTAGCCGATTTTTCCAGTGATTTTCAGGTGTGAGCTTCATTTACAAAATGGCTAGCCAGACCGAGGGAGACGAAGAGTGCATTAGCATCTTCCAGCATAAATTTGTTAATCCCTTGACCATCAGGACTCCCTGCTGAGTTCATGTTAACAGCAAGTGAAAAAAGTATAGTTCTGTCACTGGGGCAGGTTTTTGTGTTCACTTCAAGTGACCAGTGAGCTTCTTCTTTTAATGAAGAACTGAGAAGACGTCAAGATGATCTGAACGTTTTTAATCTGCGATCGCCCTCAGCTGCATATTATCACAAAACGCTGATTGAAGTCCATAGTGATTCTGTCACAAAGCATTTTTCCTGTGTGTTTCTCCTACTCTAAATGAATAATGAAATCAGAAAGCAGAGACACAACAGTCTGTTTTTATTGAATGTTACTTTTTTACTCACTGAAAGCTGCATATGAACATGCACATTCTACGGCAAGCCTTGAGGAGATACATACATAATCACACTCATTTACTAGGAAAAGTTTCTCAATGAATTGCTTCCTAAATCACACTATTACAGTTGTTTATGCTCATGCGGTCCTCCTGTTGTTATTTTAGTGAGCTCCAGGTGACAGAGAATCATAGAGTGAGAATAGCAGTGATTTGATATGTTTGTGACCCCTCCATCATTTTGTATCGGCAAGCGTGTCATACCTCTGACTGAAGAGAGAGATTTCATGAAGAAGTCTGCATGTGTAACACCCTTAGCTAAAAATCAAGTTGATTTTTTGATATGTGATATGTAAACATGATAAGGTGGAGAGTCAGGTTGATAGTCATTTTAAATAATATGACTTGAATAAAACCAGGTAAATCTTTTTTTACACAACCGTTACATTGTGTTTATATGAACAAAACTACAATATCATAAATGACACAAGCCGAAGCATTTGTGCATTTTTTATATATGCAGTATATTCAACACCACTAGAAAGTGACTGACACACAATAGCATTAGCTCAACTATGCCATCTAGTGCGGTTTTGCACTGCAGCATTATATATTTCTCTACAGCTTTTGGAGAAATTAACCTGTTGCTCAACATAAACTCTTAACTGTGACTGAAATTACAAATGCACAGTCATATAAACAGTATAGCATTAATCATTATTATTGCAGAAACTAAAATTGTTCAAGGAGTATTTTTTGATTGAGCATGACCTTGTAATTTGGAAATTGTTTGACAGAAACTTAAAGTTGTCCACAAATACTTCAAATGTTAAAGTATGATTTTAAAATATATATTTATGTGACAAAAATGCAGTTTTATCAAATTGACTTTCAGCCCCACCAGACCATAATCAATGTATTTGTGGAAAAAATAAATTGCATTGATATCAGTACCCTGGACAGCTACCATGCGAACAATAGATCACATTGTTAAATCTGTATATTTGTGCCAGGAGGCTCAAGTTATCTTCCATCTAACCTGTCAAAGGCCACTCAATACAGATCGTCTTGCATTTATGGACAGAGTTCTGCAGCATGCCAAATAGTCATGCAAAACTGTCTGTTTCCATATGATTGAGCCAAACACTAACATGTAAAAAGAGAAATTTCATCTTGAGTCGAAGCCAGTCGGAGCAAAGACATGTTTCTCGTCAAAGAAACAGTCCTATAAACCGTCTGAGGTGACTGAGTGTTTACTGAGATCTAATGAACTGGAAACACAAAACAGTCAAATCACGTTTCTAGAGATCTCTATTGATGAGTGAAATTCTGTACATTCGTGGTGACATTATACCTTTTATTTTGGAAAACGATGATGCAATTTTCCCAAGTGTTGCAAGCCAAGCCATTTTATATCAATGCCCAGGTCTGGTACTCATTTAGTGCTGTCTCCAAATATCCCAATGCATGCTATTATATTAATGACAGATTTTATGGTTTATGACTGGAAAGTCAAACTTTCTCGATTTCCAGAGGAGCTTGAGATGATGTATATGGCTGAATGATAAAACAAATTTAATTGACAGCCGAGGACATACGAGAGCTTCTGTGGGCAAAGCTGGGCTTTGAAACAGCACATTGTGCTCTTATGTGGATAGATATAATATTCGATGGAGCACCGAGAAGGAAACTCAGCTGTCCTGGATCCTTATGAAGGCACCAAGTCATGTCTTAAATGAATTAAAATCTTCTCAGACGCAACTGTCTCCTAGCCACATCCTGCCACTATTCAGGAAGAGAAACATTTTCATACTTAAATGATAAACTAAAATCATGCTTTCTGGTCCCCATATGATGACTCCATGTTAAAGGCTAATGATGAAAATCTCTTTTACAGCTCAGGATTTAATCAATCTTTTTTTTTTACCATTGTGATACAGCAGGGTCCATTACTCAAACTGGCACGGGACATTTCTACAATTCAGTGCCTTTCAAGACAAGTTATGGTATTTCATTCCAAATGTTATCATTTTAATTTTTTTTTTTTTTTTTTTTTAAAGAATGAAGGCTGTTTATGTTACACACTACCTAAAATCACATTTTAAATAATTGAATTAATTTTAATTTATTGTGCTAGTGTCATTTCATCATATCTCCAGATCTGCACATCAAACATCTCAGACAAAAAAAGGTGCTACATTTTTTGCCATACAAATAAGTGTTTAGAATTTAATTCTCTCACTAACATGTATATTTATGTTATTTTTGTGGTAAATATGTCAATTTAAGGCTGATAGTTTTTTTGCTTGTTTGATTGTTTGTTTTTTGTAATAGACCAATATATCGGCAAGGCCGATTAATCGGCCAATAATATGACATTTTGTGATTATCTGCATCAGTGTTCACTTGGCCGATTACCATAACTATTCATTTTTCCAAAATCTACCAATAGATTTGTAAATGGATGGTAAAAAAAAGATGAATTTTTTTTTCTTGTTTATTTACTTCAACGGATAGTAAGCGATGTCTTTTTTCAAGTTGTTGTGGTTTTTGTGAATTTGAATGAACAAAATGAGTGTTTGTTTCATTTCAGAAATTTTGCGTACATCTGATTTGATGTTGCGAAATTGTTTTATGTTTAGCTGCATTTATATCACCCATTGGTCATCCTGCTCTAGATAACAGTATCGGCATCAGCCATTGAAAAACCCATCTCAGTCGAACACTAGTTTTTATTTGTGCATCCCTTGCCTTAGTGTCCACACTTTTACAGTATAAAATTATACTGTGACCTTTAATAGAAGATCTACGTTATGAAATGATGTCACACACTGCAGTTGATGACATCAGCCATTCAGAAAATTAATGTTGGAGTTATTTGAAGTTTGTACCTCTTTGGTTTCATTTAAGTTTTTCCTTTTTTTGCTGATGTTAGTTCTGTTCAAGCATAACATGTCTACTCTGTTCTATTGGGAAGACACGCAGGCTTGAGTGAGGTTTAAGATGCCATTTATTTGATGAATGTAAAACAGAAAAGTAATGTCTCTCTTTGGCGTAGGCCCTGTCTGGTGGTCCGAGGGAGTTGTACTCAGAACCGTCATATCCTGCCGGAGATAGGAGGCAGGGGCGAGGAGCCTACCCCCGTGCGGGACAGGGCTCAACTGGTGGTGGTGGGGTGGTGGAGGATGCCGTGTTAGCACACTGAAATGCAATGTGATAGATTGTGAGCAGACTTATAAAGCAACGGCTTACATGTGATTGGCTGGGAATTACCCAGCTTATGGTGTGATGATGAACAGCTGCTAGTCTTCCGGCTAGAACTACGCTGCGCTTACATTTATGGGAAGATATATGTCATTTTAATATATTTACTTTAAATGGGAAGAATGTAACTTTTTCTGTGTTAAAATACTTTTTCCTACCCCAGCTTGATATGCAGAGACAACAATATGTAAACCATTCATAGATTAATGTTCTTGAAAATTGTAAACATCCAGGTTGTTTTGAATGACCCGTCGAAAGAGAGCCAATAACATTGTCTCAAAAAAAACCTATTTTTTTTTGTTTTGCTATTCTGTTTGTTTACGCAAGTTTACAAACACAGTACATGTATGTTAGCTACACAGATATCAATCACAGACCTTATGATGGCTAAAAATGTACCATTAAATGTTCACCCAGTTATTGTCCATCCTGACCCTGCACACCTAATAGGATAGAAATCTGAATTTTTAGTAATTTGAAGTCAGTTAGCTTGACCTGTATGACATAAAATATTTAACATGTCCCATTAATGGTGAAACGTGAAGTTAATTAAAAAAGTGTGTAACATTTTTCAAACCTCTGAGAGTAGAAAGGGCACTAAATTGTTGGAATGACCCAAATATATCAGTGAAATACATTTCTGATCTGGGAATTAAGACAAAAAAAGCTGTGCATTCTCTGTACTCACATTGCATTTTTTACAAAAGTCTCAGATTTCTGATCTGTAGTGGCCCAGTGCGACAGGGTGCATACTAAACCTCCTGAAGGACTACAGCTCTGATTTGATGAGCAGAACATCTGCCAGACCGGAGCATTGCAGAGCCAGAAATCCCTCTAGTTTGGTCATCAGCTTTCTGCCGAAGCCACAGGCGTGTGCCCGTCAGATTAACAATCTCCATCAAATCCCACCGCATGTCAGTCACATGACTGCTTCAGTCCCATTTTTTTAGGAAAAACCTGATATTCTGATGTTTCCCCAGGCAAAGCCTGGATTTATGTTTCTTCCACTTTGTCCTAATAAAAATGATGTAGTGCATTTGTGTCAGAATTCTGGAGACCAGTTCAGTCTTTTTGACCACAAGTCAGTAGTAAACTTTCATTTGATCTTAAAACTTAACTAAATACTACTGAAAGGAACTTTAAATATACAACCAAAATTAGGCAAAATAGGGTGGCTTTCCATCAGTCTTGCACGGTCAGCATTTATATTTGGTTTTGTATACTTAAATGTGAGGAGATCCATTTGTTACCATGGCAAGATTTGGAACTGACCAGTGGTTATTCAGTCATGTGATTGAACACTCATTCATCCATTGATTAATTCTTAAGTGTCACTGACTGGTAATACAATATTTTATTCATGAAAAATGTTGCATAGTGAGGATGTCTTCAAAAATAATGCCATAAATAATTTTCATTTATGAATTAACGTTATACAAAGTTCAGTAAGCTTAAAAAAGCTAAATCAATATTCTGTGTGGCCACCTTTGCCTTCAAAACAGCACAAATTTTCCTAGGTCCACCTGGACACAGTTTTACTTGGATGTTGGCAAATAGGATGTTCCAAGGTCTTGGAGAATTGGCCACAGTTCTTCTATCTATTTAGGCTGTCTCAACTGCGTCTGTCTCTTCATGTAATCCCAGACTGACTCAGTATTCAGTGTGGGGCTTTGTGGGGACCATGACATCTGTTGCAGGGCTCCCTGTTCTTCTATTCTAATCTTTTCTATTAGCAAAAGGAATGTTAAGAAGTCTAAAATGTATTTCTGTAAAATGTAACACATTGTTGAGAAACATATTATGTGCCTAAGACTTTTGCACAGTACTGTATATGCTAGTGTACTCCTAAACATTGACAAAATTCACTTTTAGCAGATACAAATTAAAGCTTGTCACATTTACCTTTGCAGTCATCTCAATGGGAATCCACATGATCACGAATTTCGCATGATGAACTTCCGATACTCTAAGGTAAGCTGGTGGTAAGTTTCTTCATAACTTCATTCACCCAGAGTATTAAGTGCAGCATAAAAAAGAGGCTGCTTGGCAAGTCATTGCGGGTTCCAGTTCCACACACACTCGCTTACATATGCTCATGTCGGAGAACTTTCTTCGCTCTTCGGAATTTTGCGTCACAGTGCGTTGACCTGTTTCCGTGATGTCACTTTTTCCTCATAACTGCCATATTTGTGACCATCAGTGGGAGGAAACAATGCCGGTGTATGGAAAAACACCCATGAAAAGATGTCAAGTCTCTTCTGTAAGAGGTGATTTTAACTCCTGAAGAAGGCTTTTATCACATCCCACATGCAACACATTGAAGGTGTTTGGAGTTTTAGTCGTAAAAATGGCTGCCGGTCATACTGTAACGTCATATGAAACAGGTCAATAGCCAGGTAAATGTGAGGACCTACGGTCTTCCTACAAAATGGGCCACAAATTTTAATGACTGTGCTTCACTGATATAGAAGAGTCAGTGTTAGTGAGCTGTGTCCGAATGATTCAGCCTGAATCGTGAACCGATTAAGACGTTTCGCAAACCAGCTCTACCAATTCATTGAAAAGACCAACTCAAAAGATTGATTCATTTGAAAATCGGGATCGCTAGATGGCTAGTTCTGCCCACAGAAATGTTGTACATGACAAGACTGTTGAAATATTGACAGGAAAACACTTTCTCAGGTCGGTATTTTGTCATTCACCTCACCAGACGAGGTTTTACCTGCAGAAATGTTACAACACTCCAACAGAATTGAAATGCATAAATCCAAAAATATTTTCTGGATTTATTTTTTGGGAATTTACTAATAAACAAAAAATGTAAGAAAAAAGCTACAAAACTGAGCGTCAATCTAAGCACTACATTTGTAAACCTGCAAACTGTCTTTTACAAAAAGCCAGGGGAAAACAATAATCAGTGAGAAACTGTCTCTGCAGTGTCTCCTCCTCAAGTATAGGACCGGAGGACTTGTGAATCACTTGCGTCTGTGCAAACAGATTAGAGTTACAGCCCTGGATCACAGTGAGACATGTTTGACATTAATGCCGCATTGTATATTATCAGAAACGCTGAATGTGGATGCCAAGATCCATGGCAGAGAATGTTTCAGAACTAATTAGGAAGCAGCGAAGCACAAGTTCTCTACCATATTTTCTTACTTGTGTGGAAAAATATAGCAGGCTCCATTTATTTTTCTGGACTGTTATTTCTGGATGGCTCCTGCTTCGGGTAAATAGTCCCATTCCCTATTGTAAATCTGACGGGCACAGGTCTTCTGAGAAAATAGAGACAGGCTTGGATGGCTTTTGGCCATAATGAGAGAGTGGAAGCGAAGGGAGAGCTTTGATCCATGGCCTGAAAGCTCATGTTTAAATCTGTTAGCAGACATCACTCATCTTTCCCCAAGGATGAAACAACCAGATCAAAGTCTGTTTCTTTGTGTTTAATGAACAATGAAACCCACTTTAGATGGAAATGGTCTGGACATACCATAAAGCCCTTTCAGCCATTCAACACTCAAAAAATATACAGATACAGATACCCTCTTATACATACTGTACACACATTTATATCCAAAATGTATCTAAATAATGAGTCCATGACCATAGAATTCAGACATTAAATAGACAGACAGGCAGAAATACTTATTGTAGCCATTGTAACTGAGCATGTGTGGACATACATCATCATACTCAGAATGAGCCAGAAATGTAACCGCACAATTAACACTCATTATTCAATTACAATAAATATAAATTTCCTTAGACACCGTCCCATAAAACTCTATCAATTAGCAAAAACATGTGCACAGGGAAAAAGAAATAATGCAAGTCAAACTGTGAAAATATTATTTTATTCCTAGAGCTTCACAAGGAATAGGCCTCTCTGGCGCCACACTCTCATTTCATATCAAACGCTTGTCCAAACCACACAAGAGCAGGAGCTCCACAAGGACCCATCACCGGCTTGTGATATTCCAGCAGCACTAAGTGGAGAGGAGGAGACCTGGAATGGCGCCCAATCAGATTTCCTTATTCTCTATTTCGATGGGCCACTGAGTGTTGTGAATCTCCTTTCTCCCCTCAGCTCATTAATTACCCATAAACAGGGCTGTAAATAAATATTTATGACATATCCACCTTTGATTGATGTTAAACACTTTCAAATAAGCCAAAAATAAACTGAAAATTCTTTGAATTGTGAGTAATGACAGAGGACAGTCTGAAGAACTTGTTTATAGTCTTATAATAAAGACTTTGAACTTAAACTCTTAGCGTGAGATTTAAAAGGAAATTACATGAGGCAATTCAAGTGTGAATTTTCTATACAACATTTGCAGAAATTACTGGTTTTGTACAAATTATAAAAGAGCAGGCAAAAAAAAAAACAATTTCAAATTTCAAATTTCCATAAAAACTGAATTGACTAATCTTTAACCAAATGCAAATTCAGTATTATGAATAAAGCTTAATGTAAATTAAGACTAAATAAAGTTTAATTCTTCAGAATTATGCTTAATTTATTATAATGTAAATTATTAAAAAAATACTCAATTCAGTTTGATAGAAATTTGTCATACAATTAAAATGCATAAATCATACATTTCTATAGAAATTCTATTTTTATAGGATTTATATAGAAATTTAAATGATCATTATTAATCAGCTGTATTTGACACACTGCATTTCTTGTAATGGAGGCACATATTCAATTAGTTTGATAACTCTTGATCATGTAGTTATGTACTTATAATTAATTATTTTAGTACTTCTTTAGAAAATACTGTACCTTGAAACATATACAAAATCCTGGAAAGTATAGGCCTGCTGTATGTGATTTGTTAAAAGGCTTCACATAGGACACTTTAAACATCCTGCTGCTCACATTTAATCCTTTTTTCCATTAAACACAAATAGCAATAAAGATATGACTGAAAGCATTGGAAGTAAACAATTCTTAACATTTTAAAGATTTGAAATGCTTAAACGAGTGTTTTCAGCAGTCAAGTATTCATGCAATTTATGATGATTTTGTAATGCTAGGAAAATAAAACAGGCAGAACTAGGTTATGCAGAGAGAGAGAGAGAGAGAGAGAGAGAGAGAGAGAGAGAGAGAGAGAGATAGAACAATAGGAAACATTCATGTTACTGTAAGTTTGTCTTTTTAAATCAAGACACAACACTTTGGTCAAGTCACTTTGGAAAATGTTAACATGAGCATCAGATGAGTGAAAGAGTGAGAGCTGGTGAAGATGGGCTGATATTTTGCATTCACATTTCAGTCACGTACTCACAGACATGCAAGACTTTACAGATCAATTACCCACGTTTTAAGACTCGGCGTACCATTGTGGGTACTTTTCGGCGGAATGATTATAATGGCCCTGGAAAAATAAAACACTTTACTGTGAACTGTAGTATGGGATTAATATAGCTTTGAATTACAGGGAACAAATAGTCTGGTTCGGTCAAATTTGCTCATCTGTTTACTTGACTAGCCTCTTAGCCACATCCTGATATGCCAATTCGATCTCGTTGTCAGCAGCACAGGTGTTTGTGAACTCTTCCTGTGCGTACGCACTATTCAGGTAGCGCCACACTCCGGTCAAATCGGTGGGAATGTCATAGTTCCGATATTTCTTGGCAACAACCTGCAAAGAATGGTTTGAAACATAGATCACTCAAAGTAAACTTGTACATTTTCTGCTCAACTCAAAATGTCATGAAGTCCACACCTACACAATGGCTGGGTATTTATACAGTCAGATTTCCTGATTTGATTCAATTCTGATTTACAAGCTTTTCATTTTAAAGGGTGACTGGGCTGGATGATAAGGGTACAAAAATGACACCTCAATATTTTTAGCTATTGTTGAAATTCTATATATATATATATATTGTGATAATTATGTATTTGCTATGAAATGTGTTTTTTTTTTTTTTTTTTATCAGAGGAACCGTTATTTCAACCAAACAGCCTCAGTAGAAGATTTAAATGTTTCATTTATAATAAATAATGAAGGCATGTTTTCCACACTTTTTCACTTAATTAACATAAGAACGATATTTAATAATTTACATTCAGATTCAACAATACAGTAATAAAAAACTATATTTACCTAAAAACTTTTTTTTGTGAACAAGTTTGCTCACTTACTTTATGGAGCCCAGTTACATTTTATTGTAGTACAATATAATACTGTATTATTGTTGTTTTCAAATGAATTGTTATGAACATTATTTGTTTTGTTCATTAACAATATATTTTTGTCATATTTTACCTTCACTCAGACATTTTATTTTGGCAGAAAGCTGAAAGTGTTGTCATGTTTATTTCACCTGCACATGAAACTTTTATTTTGGCAGAAAGCTGAAAGTGTTATCATGTTTATTTCACCTTCACTTGGAGCTTTTATTTTGGCAGAAAGCTGAAAGCGTTGTCATGTTTATTTCACCTGCACCTGAAACTTTTATTTTGGCGGAAAGCTGAAAGCGTTGTCATGTTAATTTCACCTTCCCCTGAAGCTTTTATTTTGGCAGAAAGCTGAAAGCGTTGTCATGTTTATTTCACCTTCCCCTGAAACTTTTATTTTGGCAGAAAGCTGAAAGGGTTGTCATGTTTATTTCACCTTCCCCTGAAACTTTTATTTTGGCAGAAAGCTGAAAGGGTTATCATGTTTATTTCACCTTCACCTGAAACTTTTATTTTGGTAGAAAGCTGAAAGTGTTATCATGTTAATTTCACCTTCACCTGGAGCTTTTATTTTGGTAGAAAGATGAAAGTGTTATCATGTTTATTTCACCTGCACCTGAAGCTTTTATTTTGGCGGAAAGCTGAAAGTGTTATCATGTTAATTTCACCTTCACCTGAAGCTTTTATTTTGGCGGAAAGCTGAAAGTGTTATCATGTTTATTTCACCTGCACCTGAAGCTTTTATTTTGGCGGAAAGCTGAAAGTGTTATCATGTTTATTTCACCTTCACCTGAAGCTTTTATTTTGGCAGAAAGCTGAAAGTGTTATCATGTTAATTTCACCTGCACCTGAAGCTTTTATTTTGGCAGAAAGCTGAAAGTGTTATCATGTTTATTTCACCTTCACCTGAAACTTTTATTTTGGCGGAAAGCTGAAAGTGTTATCATGTTTATTTCACCTGCACCTGAAACTTTTATTTTGGCAGAAAGCTGAAAGCGTTGTCATGTTTATTTCACCTGCACCTGAAACTTTTATTTTGGCAGAAAGCTGAAAGTGCTATCATGTTTATTTCACCTGCACCTGAAACTTTTATTTTGGCAGAAAGCTGAAAGCGTTGTCATGTTAATTTCACCTTCACCTGAAGCTTTTATTTTGGCAGAAAGCTGAAAGTGTTATCATGTTTATTTCACCTTCACCTGAAACTTTTATTTTGGCGGAAAGCTGAAAGTGTTATCATGTTTATTTCACCTGCACCTGAAACTTTTATTTTGGCAGAAAGCTGAAAGTGTTATCATGTTAATTTCACCTTCACCTGAAGCTTTTATTTTGGCAAAAAGCTGAAAGTGTTATCATGTTTATTTCACCTTCACCTGAAACTTTTATTTTGGCGGAAAGCTGAAAGTGTTATCATGTTTATTTCACCTGCACCTGAAGCTTTTATTTTGGCGGAAAGCTGAAAGTGTTATCATGTTTATTTCACCTGCACCTGAAGCTTTTATTTTGGCGGAAAGCTGAAAGTGTTATCATGTTTATTTCACCTGCACCTGAAGCTTTTATTTTGGTGGAAAGCTGAAAGTGTTATCATGTTTATTTCACCTTCACCTGAAGCTTTTATTTTGGCGGAAAGCTGAAAGTGTTATCATGTTTATTTCACCTTCACCTGAAGCTTTTATTTTGGCAGAAAGCTGAAAGCGTTGTCATGTTTATTTCACCTTCACCTGAAGCTTTTATTTTGGCAGAAAGCTGAAAGCGTTGTCATGTTTATTTCACCTTCACCTGAAGCTTTTATTTTGGCAGAAAGCTGAAAGCGTTGTCATGTTTATTTCACCTGCACCTGAAGCTTTTATTTTGGCGGAAAGCTGAAAGTGCACTGCAGTGTCAGTGTGTATTTGGCTGTTTGCAATGTTACTTATAACATATCTGTTGAAATGCTCACATCTATTTTTCTGTGATACCGTGTCCCATTTATAGATGTGAATAATAACATGTAAAGTTTATAAATGTTTATATAAATTATAAACAGTATGAATCTGCATCACTTTGCATTCACAATGCACTGGTGAAGACAGCATTTCCTCACAGAACATGACACCTGTTCACTCTGAACACAAATACAATGCATTCATTGAATTATATAGCAGCCTTTTGTAGTTTAATAATCACATATGACAGGAGCTTAATTTTATATTCCCAGCAAAATAATCGCAATAATATTGTGAATATTTCATATATTGCTATGCCCTAATAGTGGAGGCTAACATTCCCTAACACCTTCTTTTGTGTTCCATGGAAAAAAGAAAGCCATATGCGTTTGGAATGAGATGTTAACAGATTTCTCTTTTTTGGATGAACTGTCCCTTTAAATTTTGGTCCGTTCGTCACACAATAATATTAAAAATAATATTGTAAGTGCTCAAAATATATAAATATATTTATATACAGTAGGCTATATGTATAATATATAAATAACTATCTAATTGAATTGCCTAATCTTTAACAAAATAAAATGTATAAATATTTCAAGTTATATTAATTACATTTTCTTCAAGACTATTCAATTAAACTAGATGGAAATTTCTTATTGAATTGAAATGGATCTTAAAAATAGGCTAAAATATTTTAGAGTGTATATAAGGATCTTCAGGCCAATTAACAGTAACTCTCATGTCACCCTCCGCAGTTCAGCTCACCTTCACTATGTGGAGTTTTGGCAGCAGGTTACAGTCTGCCAGAGTGAGTTCATTCCCATCCAGAAACTTGCGTTCAGAGGCCTTCTCATCCTCTGTGCTGTCGGCATCTATCTCATCAGGTAAGGGACTGTTCAGGTAGTCGTCCAGCTTCTTGAGGGCCTTCGTCAAACCCTTCTCCAGTGCTAAAAAAAAAACATTACACACTTTTTAATAACCTGTGTGTTCCTGCACAGTAAATGAATGTGAATGGTAAAAAGTAGTGCAGCCCAAACAAATGGAAAACTTACTAGGGATGTACGATATACAGTATTGTAAGCTTATTGGTATTGGCCAATATTAATGCTTTTTAAATATCCTATCTTGTCTGATTAGGCCAATATAAAAAGCAGATACTAGAAGAGCTTATGATTTCCAATTCAAACATATACCAGTACTTTTACCTATGCTAGATTATAAAGAGTTATTTTAATATCTTTTCTGCTGTACCTTAAACTGTCTTGAGGCCTGATTTCACTTGGTGTGCATACACGTTTTTTTTTAAAAGGCAAAACAGTGTAGATTTGATGTATTGCCACTATAAATATGATATCAGCTAATATTACTATCCTAATATTACAGTATGTAAAGCTCTTTGAATGGAAGTATACAGAATAGAGCTATATTAAAGTAAGGAATTCATGTTAGAATTATTATAAAACTAAATCATTGGTATCAGCCAAATTTGCCAAAGTAAACAAAAATGTCCTTTAAATACAACATTGAAATTCATTATGACCATGAGATCTATAGGTCCAACACTATGCAAATGTTTTAACATTAAATTGAGTGAATAGAAGAATTGACTGTTGGATAGACAGCCTTTGACGTAAACAATAAAAGATCAGTGAAGTGTTTTCTCCTCCCTTTTAAAAAGTTATAAGCCTCTTTATTTTTCAATCCTAACCTTACACGATTATATGGTTATATGATTCATGTCCACTCACTGGTCAAATCAGTTCTATTAAATATACAAAGTTTCCAACACTATGGATTCCATATACAGTTAACTGTGTATCACTCCTTGCGTGTCCTTCTTCAGTATACTGACCAAAATACACTATATCCATTCATTCTTTCAATCAATCAGTTTGATCCAGTTTGACGTGCATACCTTCATTGGCATCTGGCTTGGTATTTTTAATGAAAGCTGAGAACTTTGCAAATATGTCATTCCCAGCTGTGTTGGACTCCCTGTGTCTCGCTGCAAGTTTGGGGTACCTTAGACAGAAGGAAAGGAACATAGAAAAACATGTGTCAATATTCTTTCCAGCTCTTGTTCACCATAGTTTAATGTGATGTTTAATACAATATAATACATTGCAAAAGTGACACATTGGAAGTGTAGTGTTGAGTTTCAGTACAGTGGGTGTATTTGTAAAACTGAGCTTACTTCGGTGGTGCCAAAACCTCCTCCAGGAACTCCTCGATCTTGTTAATGTCGGTCTTGACCTCGCCGTTGAAGGTAAGGAAAGGAGGGTGAGTGCCTGGAGCCAGATTGTGTAAATCAGCTGGTTTCCTGAACAAATATGAAATAATTTATGAAGTTCTTAATTGCATTACTGTCAGCCATTGTATTGCAGAAGAATTAAATTAATTCCTAGATTACATTAGATTCTTTGTCCTTATTGCACAGGATATACTGTAGTTCAGAATTAAATAATTTTCTGGTTTGAAATTAAACATATATATACAGTATTTAAACAATATCATTGACCTGCTACTGACCACATACAAAAGCACAAGTCAGGTGAATTTGATTTAAATGGACGTTTTTCCATTTCCATTCCAATATCAAAGGGAAA
This sequence comes from Xyrauchen texanus, assembly GCF_025860055.1. Classification (NCBI taxonomy): domain Eukaryota; kingdom Metazoa; phylum Chordata; class Actinopteri; order Cypriniformes; family Catostomidae; genus Xyrauchen; species Xyrauchen texanus. The sequence goes on from NC_068305.1 coordinate 37,155,766, forward strand.
TATAATGTCATTACATGAAGACATGTGACCTTTGTTCTTGACATTTACAATCCAAAAGGTCTTTTAGTTTTAATAGATTCCACATCACTCGAGCTCTCACCCAGATGAATAATTCTCACCTCTTCAGGTCGACGGTGGTGACGTTGAAGACCACACCTTTGAGCCAGAGGACCATGAAAAGACGCTGGGAGAACGGGCAGTTTCCAATGCTCTCGCCATCAATACCAGCCTACAAACATAAAAACGCTTTGTCTTTAAACATATCACATCGAGGGATTCTTGAATGTATTAATTCACCAAAATGCCAATAGCATTGGCTGAAGAAAGGGCTGGATAAAAAAACTGATGGCAGAGAGAAAGAGAGAGAAGACAGAGTAGGTTTTATAGTGCCCTCTGCTGGTGTTTCAATATCAAATCAAATCAAATCAAATCACTTTATTGTCACACTACCATGTACACAAGTGCAACAGTAGGTGAAATTCTTTTGTGCAGTTCCAAGCAACATAGCAGTCATGACAGTGAGGAGACATATACCAATTACAATAAACAACATACTTACACAACACAATTTACATATCAAATGTACACATACTTACACAGCACAATAATTATATACAATACACACAATATAGAATACACAATATACAATATGAGTGGCTATGTTCGGACTAGAACAGTCCTAAAGCACTCTTACTATTTCTGGAGCACATGGTATATATCCTGTTAATAGTATGCACATTTTCTGTATCCGTAGAATACCTGGTTAACCTATTACTTGTTGTCCAAATGTGCAGAATACAACAGAGAACACTGCACGGAATAGAATATCAGATTCATAAGCAAAATTAAACCCAATATCTTTCTTAACTTTATGAAATTGGATGTCGTTTCTTAACTGGACACCATTCACTGAATTACACAAGCAACATGATGAGGTCAACAATGTAGCAACTGTCTAAAACTTTCATCAATGGAAATTGCATACTTTTTCTTTTTTTAAAAAAAAACAATGTAGGCTACATACAATAGATACTGTAAAGTAAGCAGCATGCTAGTATGACGTTACGAAAATTTTAGCCATTTCAGACAGGACCACTTCCTTCAAATGAATACTAACTTGAATACTTAAATAAATCATTTACTGATTTGTAGACGATTGAAGCATCTGGTGGTATTGCCGGTATGGTTCTGTTTTAGGCAAACTAAATACCCATCCATGCATGGGTGGAGCAGGGAGAGCATCGAATAAATACCCCAGTGCAACATGGTACAATTGATCCTTACATAACATAGATTAAATCGACAATTGATAGACTTCAAATATAACAAGTTGGTAAAATCAAGAACAAGCCGCAAACACATTGATAATAGAATCTCAATGCAGCTGAGAGAATGAATGAAGAAAGGACTTAAAAAGGACCACTTTGATCGGAGTCTGAATTGTATTGACAGATGTCATGATCAGCTGAGCATCAGCAGATTCCAAGCTTGACTAACATGGCATGACTGAACTAACTCTATGCTTAATTTAATTTAATTTAATTTATTAATTTAAAAAGGTAGGAGAAACAACAAGATGTTCCATTAAGTTCCTAATCACTGAGAGTACAAAGGACTCCAGTTATCCTTGAGTGACTGTATTATTCGAGTTACTCTTACAGGAATCACATTAACATTATACTGTACGTCTCCACAGTGGAGAAGATCAGGTGTCCTAAAACAGTGGCACCACTAGCACGAGACCAGCTATAGCTTACACTGTGACATAATACCCAGCACAAAATGAATTATGCACAGTGCATTTATTAACTGCAGTACTGGAGGTATTCAGAACATGAAGAGGTCTAATCTTCCATCATTCCATCAAGAGTATATGCTCTCAAATATATATACTGTACAATCTATTACGTTTTACTATAATGTCATTCGTCTATCATATATTCATTAAGAAATCATCAGTCTTACTGATGTTATTGCTATTTGCAACATGATATCTCTCTTCTATAAATGACAACATTGACAAAGGATACGGTTTCATCAGCACAGAGGTTTGAATGGAATCATGGGAGGAGAATGCACTGGATAACACATTTAGATGAATGAGGCAGACGGTATGTGAAAGGTCAGGCCACTTACCACTCATCTGTCCATTCTGGAAAATTCAAAACAGAAAGTGCACTGGACGCAGAACAATGGTCAGTTACAATCTAGAAAGTGCAGGACTATGGGGCAGTTTGCAATGGGACTAGTTGCTCTGTAGGGCAGCAGTTCAGGGCTGTAAATATACCGGGGTGTGACAGAGGGGCAATGCCTTGTGTACAGTGTTTGCTGAGTTATATTCAAAGCTTGAGTCATTTTTGTCTTTCTTTTAAAACTATTAAGAAGCTGCTCCATTGGTTCATGAAATGTAGAATCTATAGAAACGCTATGTATATAACATATAGAAATGCATTGTCAGTGTGCATGTTTGTTTCCTCATGAGTAGGTTTAAAGTGGTTTCATCCATCATGCATCCACCTAATGACAAGTGCAACTTGGTCTCATAGAATCGTGTCACTATACCTACATTTTTGCGAAAGCATTTAATTGTGGCTGGTTGTACGTAATGCGTACATAATGATTCCTTGTACATCACTGAACTGCAGATTATCAGTTCATAAACAATTAAACAATGCTATCTTATGACATTAACCACTTTTACTCTGACCTACAAGGTGACACAATGTTTACATGTCATAACCAACTACATTTACAAACTTTTTCACGCATGATCAAGCGGCACGCTAGCTCAGCTAATAGAGCATTGCACTCACAATTTAAAGGGCTGGGGTACAAGTCCTAAAGAGTATGGAAGACCACATGTGAGCCGAAAGTGTCTTAGAAGCACCTCAAAATTACTTTTTATGTCATATTTGTCTTTTATGATAATATCGGTTAGGTTTAGGGTAGGGAGGTTGGTTTTGTTGATTCAAAACTTGATAAGAGTATTAAGCCTAAAAAGATCTGTTTATGAAAACATTTAACTCACTTTTAGCAGCTGCTTTCAAATGCCTAATCTAATGCCCCCTTTCTGGACACTAACATCATATATTGCTGAATGCTGCCTTTTCAAATGCTATTCAGATCTTGGAAGCTTGTTGTATTATCTGTAATGATGAACATTACTCACTTATGCAATGTAAACTAAGTATGCAAAATGGCTGCCATACTTCTAACTTACTGTTGTGCATTAGAGAAGGGTTAGCTATGGTTTAAAAAATATATATATCTAAGTACAACATTTGAGCCAGAATCATAGTGCTCATTCAAACCTCAGATTTGCTAAAAAAAAAAAAGTTTCATGATGTTCTAGGTATAATCACCCATTAAAGGAATGTTCCAGATCCAATACAATTTAAAAGGATAGTTCACCCAAAAAGGAAAATTCTCTAATGATTTACTCACCCTCCTGACATCCCAGATGTGCATGACTTTCTTTCTTCAGCAGAACACAAATTAAGATTTTTAGAAGAATATTTCAACTCTGTCAGTCCATTAAATGCAAGTGAATGGGTGCCAAAAATGTGAAGCTCCAAAGGGAGCATAAAAGTAATCCATACGACTCCAGTGGTTAGATCCATGTGTTCAGACATGATATGATAGGTGTGGGTGAGACACAGATCAGTATTTAAATCTTTTTTATCATAAATTCTCCTCCTTGCCCAGTAGGCGGTGATATGCATGGAGACTGTGAATACCCAAAAACAGAAGGAGACGGTGAAAGTAAAGGAAAAAATAACTTAAATATTGTTCTGTTTCTCACCCACGCCTATCATATCACTTTAAAATATATTGATTTAACCACCAGAGTTGTCTGGAGTACGTTTATGTTGCTCTTATGTGGATGTTGGGGCTTCAAAATATTGGCACCCATTTACTTGCATTGTAAGGACCTACAGTGCTGAAATATTCTTCTATCTTTGTTTGCGTTCAGCAGATGTAAGAAAGTCATTCACATATGGGATGGCATGAGGGTGAGAAAATTATGTAAGAATTTTTGGGTGAACTAGCCCTTTAAGCTCAACTGACAACATTTGTAGCATCATGTTGATTACCACAGAAAATTATTTAGACTTGTCCCTCATTTATAAAAAATAAGAATGCCAAAATTGCAGTTACAGTAAAGCATTTATAATGAAAGTGAATAGGATCAGTCGTGCAAAATACACAAAATATAATTTTATAAAATATAGCTACAAAGTGCAAAAATTATAAATATTCACATGATTTTAGTGTCTCTCTCTGAATAAAATACAAGCTGTTTTTTTCCTGATAGAACACTATCAAATTATTATCATTAATATCAAAATGTCAAATGTGTTTTGCAATACAAATGCAAAGTGATTGTTTAAAATATTATAAAACAAGTTGCGATTCAAACTTATGTCTGCATACACACCAAATTATAACTGCACTACTAGACTGATGGGTCGTACAACTATATGTTGTTAAAACGTGTTCGCATTATCTCATCTCGAGGACCAAGTGAGCTACTAGGACAATCCCATTCATCAACCCATCCCATAAAAATAGATGTGCATTCAGTTCAACTCATATTCTCTTATCATTGTCCTGATAAACAAATTATAATCTGTAATCCATCATGCAAGAACTACTGGCAATCAAATATCATTCTTTTTACAACCTGGTCATGTGTCGGCGTTACTCTAGAACAACTATTAGGTTACATTAACTTCATGGGTACATTACAAGAGCTCCATGGGAGTTTCTTAAACTTCTACACACTCTAATGCAAATGTTTTCTCCTTACCTTGACAAACAGTTCAATATCAGCTTCTTGGCCATCCACCATTGTGGACACTTTATCTAAATCCGTAAACTTTCCTGGTTGTTGTGTCTCCTACATCCTCCCAATGAGAGCCAGCAATAGTTTGCTGATATTTTGTGTTGAAATGTCAAAAGTTTAACCACGCTCTCATTAAACTCTGTCTGTTCTGTTCTGGATGGGCAGCCAATGGCACCAGGTGTTGTGATATCAGCTGTAGCCCAGACGAAAGGTAAATCAAGCTCTCTCCCAAAAAGGAGGTGATATAAAAAGAGAGGCAATAGGTACTTTGAAGGGGCAGGGCTTATTTTTGGCCCTGCCCCTGTCATCCATAGCTCTGATAAGCCTGAGTGACAAATGAGAATAAACTCATGGTGGTTCATGTTTTGAGGTGCGAAACATGGTTTTCGGCACTCAATACAAGTGAGTATTTGGACCATATACACTTGTATTGTGTGCAAACAAGCATACCTCATAATTTACATCAAATAGCCTGAGCAAGCGCTGTTGAAATGATCAAATATATTGAACTTAGTTATGATAAGCTCCTTGTTTACAGTCACTTCCTCAAAGCTCATGCTGCCCCGGTGTAACAATAACTCAGAGTAGAGGAATGAGTTGCATGCATTTTTCATGCACTCCAAGTCACGGGCAGCAAGCTGGCAGGCAACAGCAGGTTATATTAGATCAGCTTAGGAAGCCAGAGAGAATAAGATTCCCTCTTTAATATTTAATGAGCTGGCTTTGGTTTATAGCGTGAATTTACATTGATACTGGGCGTGACCGATGTGGACCTGTGAATTTATGATCTCTCATTTGGTCTCCAATATAGCTGACTATCCTACATCTGAGAGGGAAGGATGCATGAATATTCAACTAGTTAACCCCCATCATCATGCATGACCAATTTATTCAGCTTCAGGTCAATTACTTTGCCAAGGAAGGATATGTTTAAACCTGGAGGAACACATTTACATTGCAATTACATTGTCTGCAATATACGGCAAGGTTTTAAACGGTTAATATTGCATATAAAGAGGCCCTTTCCAGAATTTTTTAAAGCATTGTAATTAAAGCAGGCCTACTTAGGGTCATGTAGCCTATTGATTCTAACATTTGAACAGGTAATCAAATGGTTCTATCCTGTGGGTTTAAACTCAAGTTTAGATGATGAAATGACAGGCCTGCATTTAGATACAATGCATCAAGATGCAATACATACAATCTGAAGCTTGCAGAATGGCCGAGCACTGCTATACCTTTGTGTAAGGCTTCCTCTGTGTGCAAAGTATTTACATCTAGCGATTGTACAGTGATATACAAGTCAGAAATACAGCAATACATGCGATTCGAGAGCACAAACTATCACCTGAAGTCGATGATGTGGGACAGTTGCTCTTTTGCTCAGCTGAGGTTTTAGCATCATGCGTAGGGCAATGAAACATCAATGAGAACACACACAGTACTGACTTTTTTGTAAATTATTGTTTTCCCCCTAGTCAAAGCATGAGGTTGCACATCAGTAAAGTACTACTGAGAAGAAGAAAAAAACTTACAGTTGAGGATTAATTTGTTTTTATTTATAATCTGTAATATCACACCAAAATATTCATAAATAAATGTAATGATACAATAACACAATTGGTAACACTTTACAATAATGTTTGTTTGTTTGTTTGTTTGTTTGTTTGTTTGTTTGTTTATGTTAAGGCCCTCTCCTTGAAGACGGCCCTCCTGATTGCGCTCACTTCCATTAAGAGGGTTGGGGACCTGCAAGCGTTCTTGCCTGGATTTCGGTCCGGCAGACTCTCACATCATCCTAAGACCCCGACCATGCTACGTTCCCTAGGTTCCTACGACCCCTTTTAGGGATCAGGTAGTGAACCTGCAAGCGCTGCCCCCTTACCGGTTCGAGCACACTCGTGTTTTGACAGGTCCGAACACGTAGAATTCGGTAATACAGAACAGCTGGCCGGGTGTATCGCTTGCGCATAGCACCTTTCCCCTCTCCTGAGGTGAAGACGTGCGCTCTACTCCCCCAGTCAAGTCCACAAGTCACTGACCCTGGGTGTCCTTCCTCTGGCTCTGAATTCAGCGGAGGAAGTTCACAGCCAGACCCACCGCAGGCACTGACTTGCCTGTACTGGAACAGTCCCCTGTCGGTGGACCCGCGTCTCCCTTGGACAGAGTCTTTGCTGTTTCAGAAGGAAATTGTTTCTCTAATTCACCAAAGTGGCATTCAACTGATTACAAAGTATAGGCAGGACATTACTAATGTAAAAAAACAGCACCATCACTATTTGAAAAAAGTCCTTTTTGATCAAATCTAGACAGGCCCTATTTCCAGCAGCCATCACTCCAACACCTTATCCTTGAGTAATCATGATAAATTGCTAATTTGGTACTAGAAAATCACTTGCCATTATATCAAACACAGTTGAAAGCTATTTTGTTCGTTAAATGAAACTTAACATTGTCTTTGTGTTTGTTTTTGAGTTGCCACAGTATGCAATAGACTGGCATGTCTTAAGGTCAATATTATGGCAAAAATGGCAAAAGAAGAAACAGTTTCAATAGAATCTCGGTAACCAGAAACCATGCAGCACATTGTCAACGAGTGTCCGCTAACTTATTTCAATGGCGGACTCGAGGCTCTACACCTAGCTGAACAAGATGCTGTTCTGTGGCTGGGCACGCAATGCAAACGCTAAGAAGAAGCCCTTTAGTGTAAGCCGGTTCGCTCGTGACCATCTTTATAACACCCCTTGGGCAGCTCCTTTTTTGTCTGAGCAATAACCAAGCAAGTATAGCAAGCATTTTACCTAAATGGAGAACATCTGCAAACTCCTTTATCAAAAAGGCGATAAGGACTTTTCAACTGTAAAGCAGGACTTCCATTCCTTTAATGCAGTGGTTCTCAACGGAGGCAGTACTGCTCCCCTAGTGGGTGCTCAAATGATGCCAGTGGGCACTGAGAGCAAATTAGTAGAGAGGGGGGCGTTAGCTTACAAATGAGGGCGTTTATCAGTCATGTTAATAAAATCTATCATCAAGTTCCTGTCTGCATTCAAATGTTTATCTAGACTCTAGACATTATGCGGATCGGTATGCATTTGCACCCCAAATACCACTGTTAACACTATAAAAATAAATAAATAAAAACATTTACATTTTCATAAGGACAAATGCAACTTACACTTCTTTTTTTTTTTTAGATGAAATAGAAATGCGTAAATCCTAAAAAAAAAATTTGCTAAAATATTTTAGTTTGAGTGTAAGAAAATATAACTGATTTTGTTATGATTTTTGTCAAATTCTAAGAGATGATCATTCGAATCAGTAAGAACCTGATGACAGGAGTTCCAACTCAGTCACACTGTTAGAATAATTTAGTCACATAAATTTGGTGTTAACTTTTAACTTTTTATGGATGTTATATAACCTCACTGTTGTTGATACCAGTACATATCTACATCCAACCCAAAATCAATACTGTAATGTAGAATGAGCATTCCAGTGGGACAAAATATGCAATATTATTGGTCTTTTCACTTATTTTTGAAATATGATAACAATACCACTTTTATTGTTAGTTTCTGTCTCCACGTTTTAATTTTATACACCCCAGATTTAGCCCTCCATCTACTTAAATTTAAGAAACACAAGGTTTGGTCTCACATTCATGATGCGTAAACCGGCTGAATTTATAAACAAGGGATTAACATGGGCTAAGGGAATGAAGTAAGGGGCGTTCATCAGAAAAAGGTTGAGAACCACTGCTTTAATATCTTATCTCTAATTACTAATTAAGGAGTTTTAAAAGGATAATAATTGTTATAATGATGACTTATGTTGACACAATGTATATTATTAAGATTAAGTAAATGTACATGTTGATTATGAAAATATTGAATTTAAATCTAATTAAAACAGCATCAGTAAATATTAACATTTGCAGCATCAAGTAATGGCTATGCAAACTTTAAACATAACCTTATAAAGTTATATGCATGTGAATGTGGAAGCCTAAGAGCAGATGATTTCTGAAAAGTTTGCATTTATAATGTAACCAAGGTCGGTATATTTTTTACCAATGTTGTATAATAGTGCAATCACTGATGTGTGTTCACTCGCTGGCTTCATGACGAAAGTAGCTTGGCGTAGTATCACTCCAAAACAACAAGTTCTTTTATTGCTGCTTATGAATTTATGATTATTTGGTCATAAAACAGGTATGAAATATTTAAATTGTTCTTGAAGTTTTCTTAAAAACATATTTTTTTTTTAGTTCAGATTTAGATGTAAAATTTCAGTTTAAAAATAAACGCAAGGGAAGATTTGGGCTGGTATCTTGTGCGTTCGTTCCCAGATCCTTCCAGTTGGATTGATGGAATGTGACATGAACTTGGGCCTCCAGTGAGCTCACATTTATTAATACAATCACAGTTGCTCAATCAGCTGAGTGACCCCGTCATGTAAACAGAATAATGTGTTCTTCTATCATAAAGCAAAGAGCACCCGTGGGTTAATTTACTCAGGTCTGGAGTTCACCTTGGTTTCTATGACTGTACGGACACCCAGGTTAATGATTATTCAGCTTACGCAGTCTTCTTTTGAAACCTGACTGTCACTTTCATCCTTCTAGAACAAGTGAATGGAGACTCACTGTCACTATATATCATTATACACTGGCGGCCAAAAGTTTGAAATAATGTACAGCTTTTGCTGTTTCAGAAGGAAATTGTTACTCTAATTCACCAAAGTAGCATGTAACTGATCACAAAGTATAGTCAGGACATTACTAATGTAAAAAAACAGCACCATCACTATTTGAAAAAAGTCCTTTTTGATCAAATCTAGACAGGCCCTATTTCCAGCAACCATCACTCTAACATCTTATCCTTGAGTAATCATGCTAAATTGCTAATTTGTTGCTAGAACATCACTTGCCATTATATCAAACACAGTTGAAAGCTATTTTGTTCGTTAAATGAAACTTAACATTGTCTTTGTGTTTGTTTTTGAGTTGCCACAGTATGCAATAGACTGGCATGTCTTAAGGTCAATATTATGGCAAAAATGGTAAAAGAAGAAACAGTTTCAATAGAAACTCATCAGTCAATCATTGTTTTGAGGAATGAAGGCTGTACAATGCTTGAAATTGCCAAAAAACTGAAGATTTCAGACAAAGGTGTATACTACAGTCTTCAAAGATAAAGGACAGCTGGCTCTAACAAGGACAGAAAGAGATGTGGAAGGCCAGATGTACAACTAAACAAGAGGATAAGTACATCAGAGTCTCTAGTTTGAGAAATAGACGCCTCACATGTCCTCCGCTGACAGCTTCATTAAATTCTACCCGCTCAACACCAGTTTCATGTACAACAGTAAAGAGATGACTCAGGGGTGCAGCCTTATGGGAAGAATTGCAAAGAAAAAGCCACTTTTGATACAGAAAAACAAACAGAAAAGGTTCGAGTGGGCAAAGAAATACAAACATTGGACAACAGATAATTGGAAAAGAGTGTTATGGATCTTAACCCCATTGAGCATTTGTGGAATCAGCTCGACTGTAAGGTGTGTGAGAAGTGCCCGACAAGACAGACACACCTATGACAAGTGCTACAGGAAGTGTGGAGTGAAATGTCACCAGAGTATCTGGACAAACTGACAGCTAGAATGTCATGGATCTGCAAAGCTGTCATTGCTGCACATGGAGGATTTTTTATGAGAACTCTTTGAAGTAGTTTAAGAAGTTCTGAACATTTTGTTCATATTGTAATACTAATTTTTCATGTTATTAATGTCCTGACTATACAATGTGATCAGTTGAATGCCACTTTGGTGAATAAAAGTACCAATTTCTTTCCATAACAGCAAAACATATACATTATTCCAAACTTTTGGCTGCCAGTGTATATATATATATATATATTTGTTTTTATTTATTTTTTTATATATAGTTTTAATTTAATTTTGTATTCTTGTTATATTTTTTATATCTACTAAAATAAGTAGATATTTTTCAAAGTTTAGTTTAGATTAGATTATACGATATTTCATTACAAACACAAATTTTTTCATTTTATTTCTCATAAATAATAATTGTATATAAAATAATATGCTTTTCAACAAAGCCTATCATACTTGACTTTGTAATCTAAATATACATAATATTAAAATATATATATATATATATATATATATATATATATATATATATATATATATATATATATATATATATATATATATATTGTTTGTTTGTTTATTATATGATTAGAATCTCATAGAATTTATTTTTAGGAGAAAATAAAGTTCGGGAACCCCTGATCTACTAGTCAGCAGAGGTTTGAGAATGAATTCTCAGATTGTCCTCACATTCTCTCCAAATGCTAAAGGTATGCATAAATATGAGGGCTATCACACTGACCACACCCATCTGACCTTCAGACTGTACAAATAAATTCCTACTTTCTTTCTTTTTTCTTTTCTTGCCTTTTTCTCTTTATTTAATTAAACCAACAACAACAACAAAAGCACAGGTTCTTTTCTCCGTATCACAAACAAAGCCCCTAATAAACTAACAACCCCCTTACCTTGACAAAAAGCGCAATGTCAGGCTGATCTGAGTCGATAACTGTCGTGGTCTCCTCCACAGAACTGTTCTCCACGTTTTTCAGGCTGTAGTCAACTACCTCCTCAGGTTCTGGAGATGAATCTTCAGGGAGACTGTATGCCATGAGCAGATCGTCGTGCAGCAACAAGTGCGGGTCATTGCAAGGGTCTCCAATGTCCTCTGAAGCGCACGAAGACCGTCTGGACCCGTTTCCATCTCCATTCTGATGAGACACAGCCTCCACCTCCATCTGGCTGTCAGTTTTCTCTCCTTGTTCACTTGAGAGTGAATAGTGCGCTTCCTCCTCTCGAGTGGCTCCCTTTGTGTTCATGTGTTCAATGTGATTCTCATATTTGGGATCTGTGGTGCTGTTTGCGTTCTCGTCTCTTTGTTCATATATGTTCTTTTGGACGTTTGTAGCCATGATTAAAGCGCTTTAGGACTTGTGGAGAAGTATAAAGTCGTCTGGAGAAGCGCCTCAGTCCTCACCTGTTGCAGCGGAAGATGACAGATTACTTATAAATGAACTTTGCTCGATTACTGTGTCATAAAAAGTGAGCAACTAACAAGGGCCTCCTCTCGACACTGTAAAGCATGATAGCCCCATTAAGTTGTTAACTTATCTCTTGTCTTTATCTCCAATGGTCATTAGTGTTGGATAGTACTGAACTCATGTTTATAAGTTTTTTAAATGTAACTTAAAGTAATCCATTATCTTGATTACTTGTGAGTTTTGTCTGGGTTTCAGTGTTCATTGAACTCATGTCTGTAAGTTCTAAGTTGAAAAGGGGGAAGGGGCTGTATTGAGTTGGTAAAATTGAATAATGTTGCCACTTCACTTCTGTAAAACATTGGAGAAACCTGGATATTGTTTTGATGAAATGGATGTTTTTACAACCTTTATTAGAACCTGTTGTCCTACTAGGAATGAATTCCCAAGCCAATGGTAAAGCTTGTGTAAGACTGTTCTTGTTCAAATAAATAGTATATTTTTGAGCAGATAAATTTAATGTTCATTCGGTGTAAATAAGGAAACTGCAAACTTTAGTCATGAGAAATAAATGTAAGAAACTATTTAAAAAATATTAGTGCTCTTAACTTAAAATTGCAATTGATGTGCATATAGTTTAAGTTATCGTGACTTGAAAGTGTGTGTTGAAATAGTGAGGAATTGTATGTTTATTTGACAAGATAAAGTGAGTTTTCTTCAATTGATAATATTATATAGTAAGTTGTTTTAACTTTGAGTATCAAGTTGAAACAACAAATGATCAGTAGTTAAACAACTTGTAAAACATAACTATTTAGGTTGAAACAAAGATTATTTTCAAGTTGAATTTACTCACGTATTTAAGTCAGCAGGTGAACTTTAGTTTCTATGCTTAACCAACTTGAAACACAAGTTGAACTTTCGAACATTAGACTTTTGCCGTGTTCATTCCTTAAGAAACATGTTATTTTCATCCCATAAATAAAACATAGTATTAATATTTAATTTGTGATAATAACACAAAATGAAATTATAATACTCTGTAAAGTATAATTATGTTTATTAATGATAACAATAATAATATTTTAATATTATAATATTTGCCACTACCTTATAAGAATTCAAAAATGAAATTCAAACAATAACATTATAATGAATACATTCAAGAATAAATAGTCTACATTTATAAATGTAATTAACATTGTCTGGCCACACCCCAAGGAAACATTTTGAAGACATAAAGCTGTGATATGTATGGTATATTATAATGCCTTATTATTGCATTATTATTATTATTATTATTATTATTATTATATTGTAACATTTTCCATCATTCTAATAATATTAAATTAATATTGTAAGTGTTACGATGAACAGGAAGGCAGACGAGGGGCGAGGATCTAAATGCAGGGTAGGCTTTATTGGACAACTAAACAGACAAAACAAAAACAAAGGAAACACTCGCAATGGGGAAACACAACAAAAAAACACGAAAAACATACAAAGGTTAAACTGGCAGGATGAACATTAAAGAACACGGAAACAAGCATCCATATACATCGACGATCGACAAGGGAATCGTGACAGTAAGGTTGGCCACACACCAAAATGAAAAATTATGAAGAAAAATGAGATATGTATGGTGTGTAATAATATTACAATGATAATAATAATAATAATTATTATTATTATTATCATTTCATATTCATATTGCATATTATTAGTTTAATATTTTCTGTTATCAAATTTCATACAAATATGACATTAACTTCTAATATAAGTATACATTTTTAATTAGCATTGTCAGGTTGGCGTGCCCCAAAATTAAAAATTATGAAGACTTAAAGTTATTATATGTGATATGTATGGTGTATAATAATAATAATAATAATAATAATAATAATAATAATAATGATACACTTTAATATTAATATTGTCATATTTTCCATTATCATATTTCATACTAAATTGGCATTACATTTTGATAGTAATAGTATAAAAATGTATTAATTAAATTAATTAAATACATTTTGTCAAGTGGGTCAAAAGGAAAAAATCTGTGATATGTATGGTGTGTCATAATATAACAATGATAGTAATACAAAAGTATAATAATAATTATTATAATTTCATGTTCATATTGCATATTAATATTTTAATATTTTCTGTTATAAAATGTTATACTAATATGACATTCAATTCTAATAAAATGGATCAATTAAATTATATAAAATTAACATTGTCAAGTTGGCGTGCCCCAAAAAGAAACATTATGAAGAATTAAAGTCATATTGTCACGTTTTCCATTATCATATTTCATACTCATATGGCATTACATTTTAATAATAATAATAATATATGATTATTCTGAAATATTACTATTATCATGTTTCATCATCATATTTCTTTTAATATGACATCAAATTTTAATTATAACATTAAAATGTATAAATGAGATGGTTCAATACAGTTGTGTTTTGGCTCTTTTGGCTAAATCGCAAAGCCAGTCCTAGCTGTTTGAGGCCTGTTTCATATGTATTCTCCATGGTTTATTTGCTATACAACTACTGTTATTATGAGCCCTCAAGATGTTTGTTATGTTGAGACCTGTTTCAAATTCACTGTGATTTTTTTACAATTATTATTTGTTAGAAAGTTAAATCTGTTTAGAGGGTTTAACCACAGGATCCTCGATGAAACTTGGTTGATCTTTAGCTGAAACTGTAGATAGTTTATATCATCTGATGGACAGTTTTGAGCCTTAAACATTTGCTGTGCTTTTATGGGGAAAATCCTGCATGTTTTCACTTCTGTACACATAAATTCACACATTTTAAAATGAAAAGCATTATCATGGTCTTGTATCCTGAGGGAGGTTTTGAGGCTTGGGAGAGGAGCAAAAAAGTGCAGTCGGTTAAAGTTTTGTAAAAAAGAATAATAATATTGAAAAGGGGGTCACTGCAAATAGGCCTACTGAGGACATGTGACTTATATACATTCTGCCATCAACTCACAATCTTTATCTAAAAGGAAAAAGGCAGAATGTTTTGAGAGGGCAGCTGACCTCAAGACAAAAGCTCCTATATTTTCAATGTAATTTCAAGATTTCTTGAAGCTATAATATTGAAAATAAAAGCAATATTAAAAAAAAAAAAAATATATGAAACAAAAAACAAAACAATGGAAATGTTTTATGAGGGCTCTGATGTGTTGAAAAATAGCAATTAATAACATTTTCAGAGGTATCTTTAAAAGCGATAGCATTTGGGGTATAATATTGATTTCTTTTTTCTTTAAAAAAGCAGAAATCAAGGTTACAGTGAGTGAGGCACTTACAATGGAAGTGAATGGGGCCAATTTTTTTTACATTAAAATACTCACTTTTTCAAAAGTATGGCCACACGTCATAGATAATATGCATGCAAACATGATTTTAGTATGTTAAAATCACTTACTAACCTTTTATGTGTAAAGTCATACCCAAATTTACAACTTCGTTGCCATGACAGTGTGAAACTTTACAGCTCTAATAATACACAACTTTTAACAGAAGAATTAATGCAAGTGCTTTTACAAAATAATAAGCTTGACATTTCTGCCTTTAAACCTTTAAAAATTTTCCCCATTCACTTCCATTGTAAGTGCTTTACTGTAACGTTGATTTTTGCCTTTTTTGAAGAAAAGGAGGGGAACGAGTCAAAATTATTTTTTGTGGTAATCAATTTGATGCCACAAATGCTGTCAATTGATCTTAATTTATATTGACTGCGAAATCTTCCTTCCTTCCACAACTTCATGCCATTCATATATCCATAGGTACAGTAATGTGTAATACAAAAATAAACAAAAACAACACAAATTAACAAGTAACATCTAAATAACATTAAGACGTCAAAAGGGCATTGAATTGTAGATCATAATTTATGTACCTCAATGTTTTACCCATCTTGGTGTAATTATTCTTTTATCTTAGTGAAGTAAAGGTGACACATGAACTGAAACTGCATTCTTTCTCTGATTCCATTTGATTATATTATAATCACTTTATCTTATTATTCCCTTTAATTATATTATTATGTAATTGATACTTTTTGTTGATGCTCTTCCTCCCATGATGCATATAAAGCTCCATGCATAATTACCCCCCACACACACACACACACACACACACCACATTGACCGTTTTTTACAAAGTAGTCTGAAAAACTAATGACCAACTATGACCACTAGAGGTCATTGGCTAATCATGAAAGGGGAGAAAATTACCAAATTCTTTTATAGTTTCACCTGGTAACCATTGAGAGATGACTTTGATTGCATCTTAAAGATGTTTGAGAATATAATCAAGATACTTTTCAAGGTTCTACTAATATGTTTTTGAATGTATAGATTAGATTATTCTGAATGCAGATTCATTACAGCATTGTCAAAAAAAACGTTCCTACATAATAACTACAAGCAAACACATTCTTTGCAAGTGTTTCATTTTCTTTTATTTAGTGGGGTTTGAGAATGTATATTACCTCAAATGATCCTTCATAGGGAATTTCTGATCAAAGCTTGGGAACACTCATGGTTTATTACAGTTTATCTCAATCGCTTTGGCTCAATTCTCAAATGAGAATAATTTTTTTCTTCAAAACATTAAGTTCAAGTCTCTGAACAGTTAGATTCTTGTTTACACCAGATTTGAATTTCTTATTCATTTAGGCAAGTTGCATGTGTTTTGGCACATGTGTGCAAAAGAGTAAGTACAATTGTCTACAATTTGCACAATAACTGAATGCACATGACTTGCTGAACAAAAGTGATGAGTTGATTCTCAGTGAAATGGTCATACTCTTCACAACTTCTAAACATTCTTTCATCTTGTGAGCTATCACATACAAAATTATCAATTGAATTATCAAAATCTGTCAGACATACATGTATATCCCATAAATATCTATAACATGGAATGTTTTTTCATTGTTACGGATTGTTTGTTGTTATTGTTGTTGTGGTTGTTTTTTGCATGAATGAAAATTTTCTGTTCACTGTATATGACCTTACATATCAGAAATATGTAAAAATGGACATGCAAATGTGATTTAGTTTTGTTTATATGTGCCACTGCTACATAAATACATTTACTGTATACATACAAATGTGCATATCCTTTTTCTGTGTACTACAGTATTGTACAGTATTGACTTTTCCCAGTAAACCTTTACCTACTGTTGAAATAGTTATCTAAAAAGCCCAGTGTGCACAATAAAATTCAGCTCGACAAAACTGACATTCTTGTATGGTACAGGTAGTAAGTGTTTTAGGTGAGTTGCTACATTTTGCAGACATGCAATAGAGTTGTGATGTCCCATAAAACAGCTGTGACAATTGCACTAACAGTTTAGAGAATGTTAAGATTGTTTAAAAAAAAAATGAGCCAAAGTGATTGAGAAAAACAATAATCCCTGTGTCCTTTTTGGTGAATCCTTCAGCCAGTAAATCATTATTTCAGTCACATTATTAGTGACACACTAGTTCCTGTATTACAGTAATTACACTGGAAGGGTTAAGCTTGCACATTCAGATTACTGGTAGATGTTTATGTGAGAACTCATGTGCTTGTTCAATGATCATGTGAGGTAGTTGCCTGAACTCTTTATGTGCACTTTGAGGAGAGCTGAAAGTGGTCAAAATGTATTATCCTAATTTTCCTCAGTCAGTGTCAATGTTCAAAAGAGACCACAGATGGATGGACAGACGGTCAGTCAGACAGACAGACAGACAGACAGACAGACAGACAGACAGACAGACAGACAGACAGACAGACAGACAGACAGACAGACAGACAGACAGACAGACAGACAGACAGATAGATAGATAGATAGATAGATAGATAGATAGATAGATAGATAGATAGATAGATAGATAGATGACAAAACTATAGTATTGCCATGTTACATGATAAAAATCATGGTATTACCATGGTAACATGTATAAAAAAAAAACATGGTAAAAACAATCTTTGATGTTATCTAAGACATACTGTTTTCTTATATCTGAGCGGTACAAGACTTGGTGACTTTTCTTCTACTTTCCATCTGAACTTACAAATATTGTCCATGATTTGATAAGTCTAAGTGGTTGTAAATAAAAAACAAAAAGACACCTTTGTTCTTCATGGTCAAAATTGACCGACCTTTGAAAATGAATGAGAAAGACCAAAACACAGAGCAATTTTCTGGGATCTGTCAAATACAATCAATAAATCAGCCACAATGCAAAAAAAAACACACATTGAAATTAAAGGGTGAGACTATAAAACATCCAGAGTGCAAAACATACACACCCACTCACAAACACTTACACAAACACACAAAATGAAATGGTGAGGCTATAACAGAGCTTTGTTTTTATTTATTTTTTTACAGTTGTCAAATAAAACCAATAAATCAGCCACAATGATGAAAAGACACTAATTTGAGGGGGTGAGATAAAACCACACCCACAATACAGAACACGCACACACACACACACGCATGTGCACACACACACACACACAGAAATAATGGTGTGCAGACTGTCTTCCAAGAAACATTAAAACCAGCATGTGCAAAAAAAATGCTTAAAAATATTTATTTTCTGAAGAAAGTTTTAAATTGCAAAATGTTTACTCTGATTCTTCAGTTTGCAGTTCATTTCAGTTAACTGCTAAATCAGGCACTTCAATTTTTTTTTTCAAATTAAAATTTTAAAATGCTAAACTTTGACAAATAATAGTTAGATCATGTCTAAATGTATATCCAAATGCATAACTTGTGATAAAAAAAAAATTAGTTTACGACAAACAATCAGACAACACAATAGGTCTCTGCATAGAACACTGGAGCCATCTACTGGCTATTATTGTCACAACATTATATTCAAATCATGTTATTTATATTTTGTTCACCAGATGGCAGCAATCGGCCTCCAATATATCACACATTTTCATATGTTCTTCACGTTTCAACTTATAATTGTAGGTTTTTACGTACTCAATTTTCATAAATGTGCTTATTTGTATATAGAAATGAATGTTAAAGACAGAAATATATTGTAAATGAGATCAAAATAACACAAAATCCCAAAAGAAGTGCATTTTTTTTTTTATTACTTCAGGGAAGAAGAGATGATCATCATCATAAAAATAATAATAAAAATAAGCTACAATTTTTTTCCGGTCAAAAATGACCAGGAGGACCAGAGGTAGTGCTCATTTACGAAGACCATAGGAGGGTTAAGAAGAGTATTTCCAAAGTATTTAAATTTTGCTAGAAATTGCATAGTGTCCACTTTTACAAAAAAATAAAATGCTTTTTTCACATTTTCACATGCCTATGGTTATGGACTTTTTTTAAGATGTGCACTCTGACCATGAACCATTCATGTACCATTGAGTTATTTTGCCGGGTGTAGTGCGACAGGTGCATTTTCTCCTTCGTAATCACCCCAGCAACAACAAACAGCGCCGCTCCGGCCAATGAGCTTGTACAGCCGCCTCTGTCCTCACTTCCTCCGGCTGAGCTGCGCTGGGTTTGGCTTGGCACAATCAGCCAGCACGCAGCCATCTTGGACTTGGCTATATCTGGGCTGGCAAAACCCATACGTTCGGGATGGGAGGAATGTAATCAACCTGGAGTGATTTAAGAGCAGATTGTCTGGGGCTCACTGACGCTTCACATGTGGGACTTGGAGCATTGAATATTCAAAAAGCCGCATCAAGATCCAGAACAGGTTTTTGCGGACTCCCCCTCCCCTTTTCCTTGTCTGAACGCTGTGTGCAGTTTCGAGGGGCCTCGGAACTGTTTGTGCTTGAGTTTCTGTTGTTTTACAACAGGCACTTTTGGAAAAGTTTTAAGGTGATCTGTTCCAGTGTATTGGTTATGACTTTTTGGTTGCCAGATCTTTGTGGAAAGTTGCTTATTTTGGTCACCGATGACCTGTTGTGCTGTTATGTGTCTGGATGAATTTTTGCATTAATTGGGATCCGCATTTGTGCTGGAATTTGGCACCGGGACGAAGTTGATGCCGATCGAATCCATGGTCTTCATCAGCTCGTGCACGGCAGCTGTCCACCCTGCGAAATAAAGACTTGCGATCAGACAGACTTGGACTGCAAGATCCACTTTGGAGATAAAGACATTAAAATGTCAACTAGAACACCACTACCTACTGTCAATGAAAAGGATACAGAAAACGTAAGTATACGGAAGCCTTTTAATTCATATGGGTTTTGATAATGTATGTTTTTGTCACTGGTGACAGCGCTTTGAACTTGTACTTTTTTATATTTCAAAGCATTGCATTTAATTTCTTTAAATATACTTTTAAACTTTATAGCATGCAAATTCACTCTACAGATAGCACTGTGCAAAGCATACAGCAACAGGGTTATGAATGTGTGATTCCCACAAACGTTGCGGCGTCCTCAGTTGTGGAGCCTTTGTTTCATACTGCTGACAGGAACGTTATCTGATCTTTTGGAAGTCGTAAAGTGGGTGTAAAAAGATGAAACGTTACCGGATGACTCCCACGAGTGCAGCTTAATTCCGCAAAATAACTGTCAAGTCACCATCGCTCGACTTCCTGTGAAATGTTACATCCTAATAATGTTTCCGCTGCAACGATACAGTGTGGATAATTTACAATACACTGAAAAGGTGTTTTTGCTACACACAGTAACAATTCCCGCTACAGTAATACAGCGTTAGCAAAATTACAACTATATTTGTGTCTCTGGTCCTACTCGACCAGCCCTGAGTGGGATTCGAACTGGAGATCCATGTAAGCAAAGACGCTATAAAAGCCATGGCCTCTAGCCTGTCTCTTAAGGCCAGGTGACATACTAGCCAACTACCGTTACACACACTCCCTTTTTCCTTCACTCTCATCCGGGTCACGGCACCAGTGCCACCGGTCTTTCTCATCCCGCCCCGAGCAGGGTTCGAAACCGGCAATCTCTGGCATGGGAATGAGGTTTACACACTGCATAGCTATCATGTACCAGCTGGTTACCATTACATTTTCTCTACATAATACAGTAAATTTGCAAAAATACAATGTAAAGCTGCGTTCACACTGCCAGCAGCACGCAGCGACAAAACTACCTCATCTTATTAATTTTCAGTGAGAGCTGGCGAATTCCGACGACGCGAGCGACGGCAACCATTGGCGACCGGATGCGGGTGTGTCCAGCGATGCGACAAAGTTTAATGTTTACAAATTTTTCACTTTATGCAAATGAAGAGCGACTTTCGGGAGCAACAGCCAATACGAGAGAAGATGGTAGAGCTCACGTGATCCTCTCTCTCTCAGCTCCTGAAATGACGGAAAGATGGAGGAAAGGCTAATCCTTGCTGTTAGCAATTTAGCAGTGTTATATGATATGTCTCTGCCCACGTACAGGGACATATTTAAGAAAAATGATGCGTGGAAAGTTGTATCTGAGATCGCAGGGATTCCAAGTAGGTTTAAATCATCAATAGCCTGTAAAATTAACTATTCAATAATTTTTATGTGTTTCTTGTGTGACAGCAAATAAAACAATATAAATGATCAGATATAGTAAATAAACGTAGCATGTTAACCTTACTAATATTTTAATAATATTAATTGTAAAGAAACAGTGCTGTTTAGACTCCATACATGCCCCTAGCAACCTAACCATCAGCCACTGGCTACATGCAGCGACAAATTAGCTGCCAGTGGGAACACAGCTTAACTGTATTTCCGCTACACTGATACAGCACTAACAATACAACTATTTTTATGCTACATGATAAATTGTAACAATATTTCAGCTGCAAATATACAGTGTAACCGTATTTTCGCTAAAGTGATACAATGTAACAATTATTCCGCTACAGTTTCCATTGCACCGATACAGCGCTAACAGTCTAACAACTATATTTGCTCTTTAAAACAACGTAGTAACGTTTCAGGTGTAAAGGTGCACTGTAATCTTAGTTCCGCTGTAGTGATACAATGTAACATTATGTTCACTACAGTGATATAGTGTAACAGTATTTTCAGTTGCAAAGCTACAGGCTAACCATATTTTCGCTGTGATTTCCTCTTTACTGAAACATCACTAACATGTACTAACTGTATTTGTGCTATATGAAAAAGTGTAACTGTACTTCCACTAAAGTGATACAATGTAACTATTATTCTGCTACACTGGTACAGCACTAACAATATTACAATTATATTGGCGCTACATGACAGTGAAACAATTTCAGCTGCTATGGTACAGTGTAACTGTATTTCCACTACAGTAATGCAGAGTACCACTATTTCAGTTGCAAAGATAGTGTAACTGTATTTCTGCTACAGTGATACATTTTAACATTTATTCTGCTACATTTTCCACTATAGAGCACTAGCAATATTATAATGATGTTTGTGCTGCATGATGCCATTTAAAAATATTTCAGCTGCAAAGATACAGTTTAACCATATTTCCAGTACAGTGATACAACGTTACAATTTCTCCACCACAGTTACACAGTGTAACAGTATTTCCGCAATACTGATAAAATGTAAACGTGTGCCACACTGTTGCATTCCATTCTATTTGCCACTTTTTTTTTTTTTTTTTTTTTGCCAAAGGACAGACAAACTTAACAACTTTTCAAACTTTACAGAAAATTATAATAAGTTACTGCCACTACATTTAATCACTTTCATAACAAGAAGAGTATGGTAGTTGACAAACTACACGAACATGAACTTTCTTATGTCAAGGTTATAAAGTTATATTAATTTCTGTATATATATTTACAAAATGCATAGGTTATGTTACTGGTCAATTTATCACATTTGTATTTTCATATTTAGATTTGTATAGTACATAGTCCTGCGGTTTGACATACATTTTTAAAAGTACAACATTTCGATGTAGTCTTACATATAAACGGCATACATAATAGTTATACAGGAATAAGAAAAATGCTTATTAAAATAGTTTGCTAAAGTACAGAAATAGTGTGATAGAGCTATAAAGCCTCCTATTTCGTCAGCTCTGTTATATGGGTAAAAAAGTGGCATTCACTTAAGTAAGCAGATCTTACCTGCCTGATTGTCTCACCTCTAGTTAGTCCTGGAGTGATGACTATTCTTTTTGTGGTACCCAATGAGTGAGAGAGAGCGAGATAGGGATCGAGAGAGGTGGAGAAAGCTCACAGCATCCATCTCTCCACCCTCGGTCTCCCATCTAACGACAGGTGTCGGAAATGTTTTCACGCTCCTCTGGGCATCGGCTTGTGCCAGCCGATCAATGAGCTGTCAGCATCACAAAAACGGACTCTATTGTCAGTTTCGCTGCCATTCAGATCGCCAATGCTAGAATGAAGGGCTCCCTCTCCGTCAAGAGGCACCACATAACTATAGTAAGTGCTAATTATCTATTCTAATTAGGCTGATTACATTTATGATATAAGATAGAGTCTTTTGTAATGTGCAAAGCAACTCTGTTACAAGCTGCTTTGTTGACTGGGGAAGGCTTTAATGCATAATACACTTGAAACGAATCCAGGTTGTGAGGTTTTAGAGCATATTTGGTGAATAATATGAAATCAGAACCACAGTGAGTATTGTGATTAGTCCCTTAAACGGTGTAAAACCTATTGATTGCATTTTAACACTAAAGGCGACATCAGATATTGACTTGATGCTTTGAGTGAAACTGTAATGTAATATTTGACTTGAAACTAGGTCTAGATCTTATCAGCAACAATAATGCTTTTTATAGGCTGCTTGCTTATTATAAAGAAATATTACGCTTTGCTCTAGAATGTACTCTAGATTGTCCTAGATGAGAATTTAGGACACAGTCTTTTTAAAGATCTCTCTTGGTCCCATAAAATTATTTGCATCAGCTTTGGAGTATTAAGAGACTTTGAGTTAACCAGTTCTTATTTATTTTGATGTATTCATCAAATTGCTTTGCTGGGAACAAAGCTCGGATGAATCACATTAATTACAGGGTGGCAAAATACTCTCACAGTACCAGGTTAAATCTGGTTGAAATTTTTACTTTATTTTACATGCAGAACATTTGGAGGCTTTGTGGCTGAGAACGGATATTAATTATTATATGGGATTTTGGGGGATTTACCCTATACATTTTTGAAAACCGAATGGACGATAGTGGATGTCCGTCACCTAAACGCAAGTCTCTTCGCCGCATCAGGTGTGTAAATGGCTTAGTTATAATGAGAGCGATCTAGTTGTTTTTTTGAGCTGCTGTTTTGAAAGCTTTGATGCTGACATTATCCAGCCCAACAGCCTCTGACATCATTTGTTGATGAAACCAGAACGTTTTTGGGCCTAAATGCCAATGGGTGGCACCGCTCCCCAGGCCCACCCGTGGCTACGCCAGTGCTTTTTGTGAAAGTTCATATTTTTATTGGTTTCATTGAAGCGCACAAGATGATCTTTGGAACAATCTCAATCATGCTGGATAACATGGATCATCAGGTTTTGCACAAACTTGTGGAGTCCATGCCAGCTTGAGTACAGCACATGCTGTCAATATAGTAAACGAGGGCCTTAAGAAATTCGTGTGGACACAGACATTTGTACCCTACAGTATATTCTAGATATATTTTATTACAGTATGTTTTATAAGACCCACTCTCTTCTTTGAAGCTCTAATGCATATTATTCATTGTTACTTTGTGGTAGGACTTCTGAAAGGTTATTGATTTTTGTAAAGTAGAGCTGATCCTTTCATAGAGTTATTGATGGAGTTACTGAAATCACATGATGAATTGCTGGATGGTGCTGACACCATTAGGGTAGGGAACCATTCAGTGCACCCAGTGTACTCCGATTCCCAAACAAATGACTCTTATAAGCCGGTGCTTTTGAATCTACATCACAAAACCATTCAGCCAGTATAGTACGACTCCCAAATGAATTACTCTTAAGAACCTGTTCTTTTGGATCTACAACTTGAAAAATAGACCGTGACCAGTGCAGCCCGATTCCTGAACAAATGACCCTACTGTGCTACCTCCCGAATAAATTACTTTTATCAGCCGGTGATTCTTAATGAATTAAAAATGTATTGCACCCCAAGTTGTTTGTTTCATCATAAAATTTCACAATCCTCAATACCAATTTCATTACCAAAAAAATTTATAAATAAAATGTTTTTTTTTTTACTTGATTACAAAAGTATCAAGCTAAATAATAATTTAAAACAATTGCATGTTTTCCAATTGTCAAAGTACTGCACAACAGAGCATCATATTGCAAATGAAAACTTCACTCAACAGCACTCTTGCTTGTAATATATTGCTTAAATACTGTATAATAATAAAAGTATTATTATTGCTATAATTATTACAGTAAATACTACGTTTTATGTACTATATAGTAATATTTTTCTGTAGCAATTTTGTAATTTTCCCGTCAAGCTTTTATTTTGAGTTGTACCTTTATTTTGATTCATACCTCCCGTTAAGACATTGGTTATATGGCCTAAGTGCAAAATGCTATGACTGAATTATACTGCATAAATATATAGTCTGCAGGTGCTGCCCACTTTACAGTACATATGCGCTCTCTTCCAAAATCTACTGCAACAAGCACAGCGTGCGATGCTCAGAAATTCCATGTGGCGGAGGATGAATCTCAGCCGCCTCGTCTGAGACCGTCAATCCGTACATCTTATCACGTGGCTTGTTGAGCGCATTACCGTGGAGACATGGCATGTGTGGAGCCCAGTGCTATTCTCCGCGGCATCCACGCACAACTCGCCACGCGCCCCAATGAGAGCGAACCATATTATAGTGACCACATGGAGGTTTCTCTACCCTCCCTTGCAACTGGACCAATTTGGTTGCTTAGGAGACCTGGCTGGAGCCACTCGGCACGCTCTGGATTCGAACTCGCGACTTCAGGTGTGGTAGTCAGGGTCAATACTCACTGAGCTACCCAGGCCTCACACTGACTGTATTTTTTTCTTTAACTAGGTGGTTTAATAATCACACTAGGACATATCAGTATTTATATTTGATTAAATGTCCATTTAAATGTAAAAGTAGTAACGGCATATGCTCATTAAAGTGTGAACATTTGAAAGCAGCTGTCTGTTAGTCAGACAGCATGTGGGAACTGAGTCAGTACAACCGTTACTGTAGAAACACTGGTGTCAATCATTAAAATTTAAGTATCATCTTGGTACCAAAGTACCTGTTCTTTTGACATCCCTAATTGGAGTGGTCATGTTTTTGGCAGACTTATCTAAATAAATGAATGAAAACAATTGGCACATCTTGAGCCTACAGTGGGTTTTTTAAAGTGTGGGTCCACTTGTGAAAATGTGTTTTTTAGTATTAGCATAACAATTTGAATTGAATGTTTTTTATTGGGATTCAAAAAAAATAAAAATAAAGAGTATTTTTTTAATCCCAATATATGGAAACTATGCCATTGTGTAAGCGATTTCAAAATAAAAGTAATTACATGATTTAAAAATAAAAGCCATTGTGTTGTTTTGGCCTTATTAGTTTAATTAATTCTCGCTCTGTTACGGGTTCCGCGTGACCATGTTGGAGCCCGGAGCGGCCGCCTATATGGCCTTTAGGGAGGGCCTGTATTTGTGCAGCAGTGGGCTGGCCCAAATTACACAGCAGCCCATCAGTCCGCAGTGCTCAAGCATTGATGAAAACTCCAGCCACGTCATACCTAATATCCTGTTGCCTTTATTGAGAGATCTTGTTCAGTTTTCTTTTTTCCTAACGGCATGTGTGCTGGGGTCTGTGGTTTCTACATTGGAGATTATTATTAGGTCTGTTTGAGCTCTGAGCTCTTTTGTCTGCTAGTTTAAGTCACTCTGTTCCAGATGAACTGACATGCTGTTTGAAAACGTATCATGAGTCCTCGGTGAGCGGGCTGATGGTGTCATCTCTGCCTGTTTGCTTGGTGATGCTGACATGTTGTTTAATAGATTTTTACAACCATGGGCCCTAATTATCATTGCTCATCTATTACAGTTATTGATTCAGTGAGTAGGTGGTTGGTTTGTATCTTGATCAATACAATTCGAGTTGCTTTAGACGTTAGCATCTTGATCAATGGAGCTTTTTACATTCTTATAACTTTACATTTGCTATCACTCTACATTTCTTATGACTTCTCACTGTAAAGCACTCTCAGCTTCATTTAAATCATTGACCATCTTTAAGTTCATTCTACAAAATTCTGCAGAGTTTCACCCAAAATTAGTGCAGTAAATTCACACTAATATATTTTTGGTTGACAACTTCAGTTCCCTATAATCATTGTTTTCCAAAGTATGCCGTACTAGAGCTTTTTCGAAAGTCTCCATTTTCAGTGGTGGAAAATGCCCTTAGAAATTGGTTAAGCAGCATAAATGTAGCAATGTAAGTGGGGTTTCCATCAAAAATGTATAAATGTGGATGTGGCCTGCTTAAAGGGTTATTCCGTGTCAAATTAACCAAATTTCAGAAATATCCCCGGTTGACATTTTTTATTTTGTTAATACATTCTCTGAAGAAAAATAAACAAATGATGATGTAAGCCAAAATATTAAATGCCATGGTTTAATGTTTACTGGGGAATCAATTATTATTTTTTTTTTGTCTAAATATTCGGCGTTGATTTTGTAGCAAAACTACAGGTAAAAACTACATTTATTATAAAAGTGACAGAATTCTTTTATTTTTACATAAAGGGTAGGTCTTATTACTAAAATCAGTTGACTACAGCATCCTTGTTGCAATTGTGTGAGTACAAAAATGGGGAAAAACACTTTTCAAAAATGCTATTTTTAAGAATTCGAGACACACATGAAATATCTACATACAGTTTTTACATTTCAGAAATGTTCTTCTGCAAAGATACCGAATGCATCACTAGGGGTCCAAAGATGGTGAAACCCTTCTGTGTTAGTACAGATTTTCTTAAAGTAAATTTTTTACTTATGGTTTTGTTCCCAAATCATAGGCAAACATTTCCATTTTGACCACTCTCAAAATAATACGTTTCTTAGCAGAAAATGATAAAAAAAATTAAATATTGGCAACGGACCTCTTGTCAAATTAACACGGAATGACCTTTTAATTCTGCTTTCACTAGCATGCCTAAATCTTTACATTCACTTTATATTCTTACAGCTTTAAATTCATTGACATTCTTGTAAATCGTGAGGTAGCACGTAAACGAAAGTAAGAAAATCTGATGTATACATTTGTCTTAAAAGGACCAAGTATGAGTGCCTGAAAGGAAAGTTACTTTTTAAAATTTCAACATTTACATGTATTTTGTAAAGCAGCTCTCTCCATTCTTGAAAGGATGCAGTTCCAGTCAGTGAAAGAGGAAGTCAAAGCAGAAATCCAGGAAATTGCCTGACATTTTGTCCAGATTACATTATTTACTTGTCTCTCTTCCTATTAGGGGAAACTGTAGAGGCACCAGCACAAACAGATGTACACTGAAATGCTTTGACTGGCACAGTTCATAGAAATATAGTCTTGTAATGAGGAAATACAAATATTTCCTCTGTTGAGCTGATCTTTGAGGTTGTCGAGTTCAAAAAATTTTATTCATTCAAATGGCATTTGTTCTATTTTCATATGCCTGCCATTTAACGTCTGGCACATTACCTCAAACTCTAATCTGAAATCTCTGAAGTAATTTGAATTTTAATCAAAAAGTTTGACCCATTCATAAATGTGTATCCAATTTAAAGGGATAGTTCACCCAAAAATGAAAAAATTCTCTCATCATTTACTCACCCTCATGATATCCCAGGTGTGTATGACTTTCTTTCTTTACCAGAACTCATCTGAAGAAAAATAGAAAAATATCTCCGCTCAGTAGGTCCTTAAAATGCACATGGATGGAGATTTGATGCTCATATAGTCTGCATAAACATCATCCATACGACTCCAACTGTTAAATTAATGTCTTAAGTGACACGGTCACTTTTGGTTTGAAAAATATCAATATTTAAGTACTTTGTTACTATAAATCATTACTTCCAGTCAGCAGCTGTATTCACGAGAGCGCTGAGCACATGTGGTCTCTCGTGTCACAGGGCTCCAGACTAAAAAATCATGACTTGGGAGCCGTTAGCTCCTAAACTGAAACAGTAAGGAGCAAATGGCTGTTTTTAGTCACCAAATCACAGAATTGCTTGATTGCTGTTTAGAAACTAAATTGAAAGCCAAAGAAAAAGAACATAGCTGATAACCCATTAACCTGAGGTTTACTAATAGTGTATATATAAACTCTGAACAAGTTTCACAGACATGTGACTAACAGAAATGGAATTATGTGTCCCTGAACAATGACGGGGTCAATGTCAAAAGTAACAGTCAGTATCTGGTGTGGCCACCAGCTACATTAAGTACTGCAGTGCATCCTCATGGACTGCGCCAGATTTGCCAGTTCTTGTTGTGAGATGTTACCCCACTTTTCCACCAAGGCACTTGCAAGTTCCCGGACATTTCTGGGGGAATGGCCCTAGCCCTCCCTCCGATCCAACAGGTCCCAGACGTGCTCAATGGGATTGAGATCCGGGCTCTTCACTGGCCTTGGCAGAACACTGACATTCCTGTCTTGCAGGAAATCATGCACAGAATGAGTAGTATGGTTGGTGGCATTGTCATGCTGGAGGATCATACCAGGATGAGCCTGCAGGAAGGGTACCACATGAGGGAGGAGGATGTCTTCCCTGTATCAGGCATATGTTGTTGCCATCCTGTACCTGTCCTGCAGGTCTGATATTCCGATGTACCGATCCTGTGCAGGTGTTGTTACGCGTGGTCTGCCATTGTGAGGATGATCAGCTGTCCTTCCTGTCTCCCTGAAGTGCTGTCTTGGGTGTCTTTTTAAGATCTTAGGAAAGAAAGTTCAATGAAGAATTTATCTGATTTTGATAAATTGTTTTTGAGAGAAGTTCAAATGTCTGGGTGTGGGAGAGATTCTGGCAAATGTAACATGTTCAACACTTCTAGTAATTAGGAATAAGTCATTGAAAAGTCACACAAAGTTTGAATCAATTTCGTCTTCTTTAAAACTAGATTTTATTTTTTTCCCCCCTTTAAAATCCTCCTTAAACATAAACATAAACATAGAAGTCAGCCATAAACTGTTAGCTGGTGATGTTTGACTTTTGGTTCATGAGCAAAGCAGAGGAAAAACACTGCAGCATTTAATTATGACAATAATAACGATGATGTTCATTCATCATCGTTATTACTATTCATTCTGATGTTAATGAATACTGCAAATTACAATTGCATATACACTGGCGGCCAAAGGTTTTGGAATAATGTACAGATTTTGTTGTCTCGGAAGGAAATTGGTACTTTAATTCATCAAAGTTGCATTCAACTGATCGCAATGTATAGTCAGGACATTACTGATGTAAACAGCACCATCACTGTTTGAAAAAAGCTATTTTCGATCATATCTAGACAGGCCCTATTTCCAGCAGCCATCACTCCAACAACTTATCCTTGAGTAATCATGCTAAATTGCTAATTTGGTACTAGAAAATCACTTGCCATTATATAAAAATATGAGTGGGGCATGATTGTTGGTGCCAGACTGTTTGGGCAGTTCATGGGTGAGGTTAGCTTGATTAAAATCTCCCAGAATAATAATAATAATGGAGTCCGGGTATTGTTGTTCCGTGTCTGTGGTGTGATCAGCTAGCTGTTGCAGCGCTGTGTTCACGCACGCTTTTGGAGGAATATAAACACTCACCAGAATAAACGAGGAAAGGAAAGGCTTACAGTTGATGAAGAGCACTTCCAAATTAGGAGAGCACATCACACGTGCATCAGTTCTTGCACGTCTCATGTGCCTACGCGATAATGTCATACGCGCATACTGCTGCTGACCGGACGTTAAAAAGTACTTAAATATTGATCTTTTTCAAATCAAAAGTGATTGTGTTGCTTTAGAAGTCATTTATTTAACCACTGGAGTTGAATAGATGACGTTTATGTGGTCTGTCTTGAATTTCTGGTGCTTCAAAAGTCTGATTACCATCCACTTCTGAGCTGAGATATGTTTTCTATTTTTCTTCAAATCTGATCTGCTGATGAAAGTAAGTTATTTACAATTGGGATATCATAAGGGTGAGTGAATGATGATTCATTTTAGTTTGTCACATTCTCTTAAATGTTTATATGCGTATTAGATATTCACTGGCAGCTTGTAGTATTTGTATGTTTTAGCCACACTTAATGTATTAATGTCTTTTTAAAACAAAGGATGAAACCAAATGGAATTTTATTTAAAAAAGAAAGAACACATTTTTCAAGCAAAACATTTCACAAAGTTGGTTGGTTTTCAAATTGTAAAATAATTGATGTATTGTTTATAATTCAGACAAAAGTATTTGGACACTTTGTGGCTACTATGCTCTGACACCTGTGTGAGCTTATGGGGAACTGACTTCATACGTCAACTAAAATGTATCTCTTTTAATAATGGTCTGTTCATTTCTTTCTAGCACACATCACACACAGATGGGCGGAATGAAGTGTCGTCCCGTCCCGTGCGGTCAGGGGTCCGCTGCCGAAACTCCATCGCCTCCTGTGCTGATGAGCAGCCACATATCGGCAACTACCGGCTGCTCAAAACCATCGGCAAGGGCAACTTCGCCAAGGTCAAACTGGCACGACACATTCTCACGGGAAGAGAGGTGAGTTTTCGTTCAATATACTAAACGTTCAATATACTAAACTTTTGGTTAATTATATAATATGAAGGTGATAAATTAAGATTGTTAAGTGTCACATGGTGCCTTAAGTATTGATTTCTTTGGAAGAAAATGAAACCTATTTTTGGATCATTAAAATATTTTGCATTGTGACATTATTTTCATGACAGTGAAAACACGACGCTTTGCGCAAAATACCGCGTTACTTCTGTTAAGAAATAAAACCATAGACATTGCATCTAGATGTGTTGGGAATTCCAGGGTAGGGTCTCTGATTTCATGACCGTATACATCAATTACTATGTCACTGCATTACTGCAAGATAATAAACTGCAAAAAAAGTCACAAAGAAAGAGCGCTGAAAAAACCTGCCACACTGTACCAGATACAGTTGAAATATAATCTAAGCACTAATGCAACATTTCGAGCACATTTCTATTTTTATTTTAGTGGAGTACCTATTAAAGGGATAGTTCACCCAAAAATGTAAATCCTCATTTGTTTCTCACCCTCATGATATCCCAGGTGTGTATGACTTTCTGTCATCACCAGAACACATTCGAAGAAAAATGTCTTCGCTCAGTAGGTCCTTAAAATGCAAGTGAATTTCTCTTTTGAAGGTCCAAAAATGACAGACAGACAGACAGTCAGTCAGCATAAACGTCATCAACTCCAGCTGTTAAATTAATGTCTCCTAAAGCCATACGATCACTTTTGGTGTGAAAAAAAGATCAATATTTAAGTACTTTCTAACTATAATCCATCACTTTAGGAGAGGGTGGAGTTCAAGCTGTCTCATGTGACGTATTCTCATAGCCTTGGATACCGAGGTAATCTCACCTTCTCCACTCGGTTGAGACATCCAGGATAAGAACACAAACGCACCATTGTGAGAAAGAAACGGGTAATAACAGGTCTAAACCCAAATCAACTGTACAGCGCAGGGTTCCATGCGACCTGGAAAACATGAAATTATGCAATGCAGTTTTTCAGTCATTGAAAAATCATTTTTGAAAAGTACCCAAATGTCCTTGAACATAATTTTTTGTCCTGGAAAATATTTTCGTATAATAAAACGGTTTCGCTGTGTTGCTAGCAAGTTTTTTGTTACGTGTACAAAAGCATGATAACAATCAGGACTCTGAATGGGAGTCAAACACACGAACCGCCGGTGACTGCGTATTGTGAAACGACATCAACGGATGGAGGCGCTTACACCCTCATGATTGATTACAGCAGCAGCCAATCGTGTGCTTGACAATCATGGTCCAAATGAGGCAGATCACATGATTGGTTACAGCTACAGCCAGTCGTGTGCTTGGCTACAACAGCTTGTGAACAGTTAGAAGCCACATTCATGAAATGACCTGGTACATATACCGACCGACTGAATGAGAGGGGTATGTTGTTCGTTACTTCAGCATCAGCATGCGAGTCTACCTTTTCCATCAAGGAGAGAAAAGGGTGGAAGACCTATTAATGTGTAAATGTGGCTAATGCTTATACACGTAGAGGGCCTGTCACGTGACTCGCGTCAGCACCGCTAAATACATTTAAGTCTATGAAGTGACCTCAGATCAAACTTCACACCAAAGTGTTTTTCACAAGTTTTTGCCTCACAAATTAAGTCTTTGAGAGTACAAAGCTACAATAAATATTTTAAAACTGTCAAAATGTATGAAGAGATTTTGAATGTCTCCATAAGTTATTTGTATTGATTATGACCTTATTGTTTCCGAGTATCCATAGACCCCAGTTATTGAACTACAGTAGTTACATTCATAACAAATAAAAAAAAAACTAAGATGTTAACGTAAACGAGTCCTATTTTTATTTTCTGCAAATACACGTGTTCAATGTTTATTGTGCACACCTCCTACTTTCTAGCTTGGCAAGATTGTTAATTCGCCCCTCCGTGACACTTTCTGCAGCGCTTGTCATGTGAAGGGCAAAGTGCTGCTTGAAGCTGGTGTTGAGCGGAGTGTTGACGCCTCGACTCAACTAATGCGAAATGTGCTTTACAATCAAGAAGGACATTATTGAAACTCAATATTATTATTGTTATTAGGCTATTATTGTTGTCTATTCTGATAAGTTATGCTCGGCACTGTAGGAAAATTATACAGTAGATCTGCTTTGTTGTTATAACGCTTAAATCATTCTACTGATTTCTCATGCAAGATTTGAAGGCAAGGATGTTATTGAAACTTATTATTAGACTATTATTGTTGTCTTATTGAACAACTGCTCGGCAGTTCACAAAATGAATGGAAATTATAGATCTGCTTTTTTTTATAATGCTTAAATACTATAAAGTCTCTTAGCAGATTTCAGTCATGAACATCTCAAAATGATTCAGTGACGCACGCGCTCATTGCACATTAGACTTTCATCTGTCGCCACCTAGTGGCATCTCCAGAAGTAATCACTAAGCCAACCAATTACTTAAACTTGACAAATTTGTGAAACAGAATTTATTGCAGCTAATGTTGCACAATTTAGCAGAAAAGTTGTTATACTTGAATCATTCAAATAGCTTAAGTTTGTGCTTCTAGTTTATTCTTTGAGAAAAAAAAAATAACCCCGGAAAACAAATTTGTGGATCAGTGATTCTCAACTTTTCAACCCTCATGAGTTGCATCGCTGTGAGTTATAAACTTAAGACAATGATGTCTTAAAATTATTTCACACTGGGTTGGTAACATGGTTATTTGGCATTAATACCTCGCGATGTGAATTACATTTTTATAATTCAATGATCGTAGTGTGCTTAAACCGCGGTTACCACATGTAATATGTGGAAAACACAGAATCTAGTCAAAAAAATGTCATTAGCAATAAAATGCAGAATGTCATGGAATATCAAATATTTTTTATTAATGTTTGAATGTACAATTATTCAAATTAAAATAGTGATATGTCCTAATGTGATAATTCAACTAAACAAAGTCTATGAATAAATTGAATAGGTAATCTGCAAGTGATGTGCGCTTCAACCTGAAGCTGTCCGCTCATACACTGAAAACACCTTATCGTGATCATCACGGCGCACTTGTGTGCGAGATGACAGAGTGCACTCTGAAGTGCACTGCACATCCAGACTACTTATCTGGAGTTGAGAAACTACCATTAAAAACAGCCAAAATAAAAGAATAGACGCATGTGATTTTGCTTAAATATTACAGTTGTTGGGTGCTTAAAATGTCCTGGAAAATTGTGCCCTGACAGCATTCCTCCACATTTGTAAACGGCATTGCTCTTCCGGCTTTGACACACGTGCGTCAGTTCTCACCTGTTTCAAATGTCAATGCGATTACGTTAAAAAATGTACTTAAAAACTTTCTTTTCGCACCATAAGCAATCGTGTCGCTTTAGAAGACCTCAATTTAACCGCAGGAGTCGTATCAATGATTTTTATGCTGGCTGACTGATTTATTTAAAAAATTTTACCTTCAAAAGTCTGATCACCATCCACTTGCATTTTAAGGACCTACTGAGCTGAGATATTTTCTAATTTTCTTTTAAATGTTTTCTGGTGAAGAAAGATAGTTATACACACCTGGGATATCATGAGAGTGAGTAAATATCCCTTTAACTGAGATTCGGGTGTGTCAGACACAGTGAAGAAGAGCAGTGAAGATCTTGTGAATGTATTTTTCAAATGTCACATGTAACCGGCAAAGTTTAAAGCTCTTGTCTACATCAGTTTCCCTGAAATACAAAAAATCATCCTGTCCTGACTCGGAATAAATGCATAGTACAACAAATATGTCAATGATGTATAAACCAGGCCAGGACAATATTTTTATGGGTGGGATCCCTTTTAAGGTGCTCTATGCTTCTGTGTCAAACCTATGGCGTAGGATTTGCGTAGTGGCCAACGTGTTGGTTTGCATTTATAGTTTTGCGTTGGTGTGTCTGCGTCGTTCTGCGAATACAAAGCAACAATGCTAACAATGTGTTTCATAAATAAACAAAAGCAATGTGAACAATGTAATTTCTGGATTCAAAAGTATTTATTCATTTATTTTAGCTTCAAAAATGAGTTCAAAGTATGTGAACATGTGAAATTTAGGTACATATTATTTATCATACCTGCATGTTGCCTCCATTGCAGGCAGAAAAAAATGAGGAAATTACTGTATACTGTATTACTGTATAATAATAATGCATAAGTATTTTGCTGTACATATACAGACAAATCATCGTACTGATCGGAAAGTTTGCGAACGTATTATTTCACTCGCATATCAAATTAATATCAAGTAAAGGCCCGGAGAAAAAAGCTTTTAGACTCATAAGCTGTAAGCTGATATCTTTTGTTGCATTTCACTTGTAACTTCATGATACACAAACAGAATAATATTATTTTTTTAAATGTCCCCAATTGAGACAATTGCTTTATTGGTCCCGAGTTCATATACAGTGTAATGTAATGGATAAAATGTGACTCAACCTCAGAGATCCTTGTTACCATCCTGGTGGTCTGTCTCTGTTTAAAGTGGACCAATCATAGCTAATGTGGTCGATGTCGAGGCGACATGCAGTTACATTTTTGAAGAGGTCAGGCTACGCCGAAAGTTTAATGCAGAATTATAAATCTGCCTTTACTGAGCCCCGATACCATAGTGGACATTAGTTAGTCTACATCATCATGTTTATAAATACTTCATATTTTAAGTAGTATTTCACTATTTTTGGATTTTCAGTAATGAGAACAGGGTTGCAGAAGTGCTTTAATGTTATTAAAATAATCTCATAATGCAAAAAATCTTTACGAAACTGAAAATAAGCTTTATTTTCTACATGCTAAATATAATTTCTTGGTTTTTCTTTTGAATTTTGGGGTAAAATGGATATGCTCTTGAGATTCAAACTGATGTTGAGATGAAAAATAAAGTGATGGTATTTTGCAGGCTTTGTGCAAGACCCGGAATCCTGCCAGTAAAATGTGCTTTTTCTCTTCTTTTTTCCTGCAGGTGGCCATAAAAATAATTGATAAGACACAACTTAATCCTACCAGCCTTCAAAAGGTAAACATTTTATTATTGCTACAGAGCCATAAAAATCCTGTCTCCCTAGTTCTCGTCCTCCCCTATCCTGGACCGCCCTCTCTTTTACTGATTTAAGAATAAAAGCATGGACAGAGCAACTCTGAACAAAGACCCTTTTTTCCTGCTAGTGAGAATTAAACATTATCTAGATACGGCCTCTATGGCAATAGACAGTAGAGGTAAAAATAAAATAAAAAATACATCTCAACATTCTGACTTTTTGATGATCGTCGATTTGAATAACTGTATATTATTTCAGTATTTATAAATTTGCCCTGAAAAGGGGTTAAAAAGGGTGATTTTATTTATTTATTTTATGATGAACCATCATTTTGCCCCAACCAGCAATTGAGGTCAAATAGATTATAATGTTAGTATAACATATAACATAGCACTCATCTCAAAGGAGCAGTGGTGGCTTGGTGGTCAAGGCTGTGGGTTGCTGACCTGAAGGTCAGGGTTTCAAGCCTCAACACTGACAAGATGCCACTGTTGAGCAAGGCTCTTTACCCCATCTGCTCCAGGGGCGCCGTACCATGGCTGACCCTGCGCTCTGACCCCAGCTTAGTTGGGATATGCGCAAAAACGGGCCAGTGGTGGCTCAGCGGTTAAGGCTCTGGGTTACTGACCGAAAGGTCGGGGGTTCAAGCCCCAGCACCGCCAAGATACCACTGTTGGGCCCTTGAGCAAGGCCCTTGACCCTATCTGCTCCAGGGGCGCTGTTTCATGGCTGACCCTGTGCTCTGACCCCAGCTTAGTTGGGATATGCGAAAACAACTGCATTTCATTGGCTCTGTACCTGTACTCTGCACAATGACAATAAAGTTGAATCTTAATCTTCATGATATTTAACAATGTTGTTAATTTTATATCTGCAACATGATCATCAGGAGTGTATTGTGAAAATGCAGTATATTGCCCTAGCCTAGTAGACAGTATTGTTGTACCTTTTTACTAGCTTGAGGGACTGCTGCTTGGATAAAGATGAACAGTATGCTAACTGAATGCTTTTATAAAAATAGTTGAAGTTGTCTTTTTGATTTGGCATAATATGACACAATTATTGTCATTAGAACAAGATGCTGATCTAAAATCAAAAGGACTTCTGTTCAGAGCGGTGCATGATGGAAGAGCAGTAGCTGATGGGGGAAACCCTCAATGGACTTGGATTTCAGAGGCAGCTAATAATAGACGGAGCCGAGAATCAGAACGAGCGGCTCGAATAATAACTACACGTATGCCAGAGCAGAAAGAAGAGTGCTTAGATGGGACAGTGGAGGAGGGGAGCTTTGCTCAGCTTGAGTCCTTTGGAGATTTCTTACTTCTGATGGGATGTTTCTATGTTTCAAAAATGTGGATATATTGAATACAAAAGGGCAGGGTGATCTTCTGAATATTCACCACAGATTCATGATGATTTTGCTAGCTATATAAAGTCAAGAAACTTGAGCCTAAGGCAGGGAATAGATATAATATTCACTACATATTCCTGATGATTTTGCTTGTGATGCAAATTTAAGAAATATTCACGACAAGTTCGCAATGGTTTTGCTAGCAATATAAAATGAAGAAGCACCAGTCTAGGGCAGAGCGGTAAGCCAAATATTCACATCAGATTTGCAATAATTTTGCTAGCGATATTATATGAAGATATAACAGCCTTTGGCAGAGCGATACATTGAATATTCACAACATTCCCTGTAATGATTTTGCTAGCGATATACAATTAAGAAACAACAGCCAAGGAAATGTTGATGTATCAAATGTTCATGACATATTTACATGAATTTTGTTGGTGATTTAAAATAAAGAAACAGAGTGTGAATATTTCAATAATAACTTGAATACAATTGTAATATATAGCATATCATTTAAATACATGCTTTTAAATTAAGTTTTCCAAAGACTGTTTCATTTCATTTGATTCATTTTGTGATCCTTCCCTATGTCATGACTCGTTACATCGTTACAGTTGATTCATCTCAGTGGATCA
This sequence comes from Xyrauchen texanus, assembly GCF_025860055.1. Taxonomy (NCBI): domain Eukaryota; kingdom Metazoa; phylum Chordata; class Actinopteri; order Cypriniformes; family Catostomidae; genus Xyrauchen; species Xyrauchen texanus. Next base: position 37,194,485 of record NC_068305.1, read on the forward strand.
GTTCAAACTGTACATCAATGGATTGTTTCAAAACTGTGATTTAGCTTTAAAAATGTTCACTTAAATAATTAGGTTTTTTCATGTATTCAAATGTTTACATCAAATTATATGTAGGTAGATATTGCTATTTATCATTATTTGTTATATTTGTGCATTTAGATGAAAATGCTTAAGGTTACACCCACACTAATACATTTTCATTTGGTAATGCATCTTTTTCTTTACGTTTTGGCCTTCCGTCCACACTGAGATAGTGCTTTTGTCCAGTGAAAACTGAGCTTTTTGAAAAAGCTCTCCCAAGTGGATAAATTTGAAAATGCCATGTTGTAGTGTCGACAGGGAAAACAGAGATGGCTGAAAACGATGACGTTTTATTTTATTGTCTTGTGATGCAGTCATGTGATCCATCCTACCCAAAACAATCAAGATGGCAGCCCATGTTGTAGCGGCATTGTTGTGCCTATTATTTCCATTGAGTGCGTTTAAAGATAAATGTTACTTTGTACAACATTGCATTGCTTCAAAGGCAATGGGAAGTTTATGCGGAATTGCTGTCTGGTGTCGGAACACAAGGACAATTGAATTTCTGAACATACATGGCTATGATGCAGGGCCACACATCTTGCATTGTTTTCACATGCACAGTAAGAGGGTTTAAGCATTGACGAGCAAATTTGGGAAACCATTTGAAAACGGCAGTGTGAGGAAAAACACTCATAATTAAATATTTTTCTCCAAAACACGTTTGCCACAATTATTGGCACCCCTAGAAATTCTTACGAGTAAATATATCTGATGTATTTTCCTATTCATTATTTACCTTTTGTTTAGTACACCTCTGTGTTAAGGAACATGAAATTGTTCAGCCATGACTTCCTGTTTCAAATGGGTATAAATATTAGAAAACACAGGACAAGTTCTCTTAGTCATCCATCACAATGGGTAAGACCAAAAAATAAATATAGAAGTCTCCGAGCTGTTACCTTGGCAAAGGGTGGTTGCACAAAGTATTCAATAAAATGGTGCCAATAATTGTGGCACACAAATATTTGAAAAAAATATAATTTCTTTGATAAAACTTGTTTTGTTTGATATCTACTTGAGGATAGATTTTTTTCAATAAACAATCAAGATATGTTCTTCACAGCCTTATTTTCTCATATTTACCAAGGGTACCAATATTTTGCCCACCACTGTAGAGAGATATACATTGATTCAATATTGTGAAAAGGATGATGCATATTGAGAGGCATTTTTAGGTTTATTACTCTGCCCTAGTCCAGCCCAATTCTCCTGCACTCCCTGTCCTTTTTTCACTGGATGGACTATATAGATCACATTGTCACATTGAGGCCAATTTGAGAGTGCTGATGTTCCCTTCCTCTGGATTCCCTTTCCTCCTATAATTAGCTGCCACTTGTTTTTCCAGGCCATTGATTTTTAGACTGTTTTCCATTTGCGAGTGATTGACAGCTCATTGCTTAGTTTGTGTCTCATGAGGAGGTGATCTGTTTGGGGCACAGGGGACAAAGACTGTGCATGACTGAGCCCAAGTGCAATCCAGTGCTGGCCCGGGTCCCTATCTGCAGCAATGGTCTACTGTAGCTGTCTGCGATCAAGATGTCATGTCCTCTATTAGCCTGAGATTGATTTAATGAGGTCCTATCAAGTCATATTTAAAATACTTTATCCTGTCCCAGCTTAACATGCAGAGACAACAAAAATTAAACCATTTGTGTAGGTTCATATTGTGTAAACCATTGTGTAGGTATTCTGTAATGTTGGGGGCAAATAGCCAGTCAAGAAAATTACAAGGATGTCTTGGCACCATTATTTATCTTGTAATTAATGTAGTTTATATATATATATATAAAAATCAGGCATTAAATTGTAAATGGAAGGCTAATATATGAGACATGGTGTCACTACACAGATTTTTGTCCAGTCAGATGCTCTCTAGGATGAAAATATCCCTCCCTAAAGCCACCTGCAACCAAATAGCAAGTATAGTAAATCATGCTTCATGCATGTGACGTAAACTAAAGGCTATTGGCTATTAATTAAAGGGATAATACCTTCGATATGTTCCACACCAACATTCTGTTTCAATAGGGAATATAGGTCATCAAGCGATATTATAGCGTCTTTAGTGACATTGGATGTAGTGAAAATAGCTACGCATACTACAGAGTTGTTTTTTACACATTTCTGTCTTGCTGTTTAATTTGGCATGCAGCACTTTGCCGTTAACCTTAATTTTTAAACACAGCATCCACCCACACACCTTGGGCCCTCTCTCAGACAATGATCACTTATGTGCTTGCCCAAGCTCCTCGTCGTCTCTCACCGATGGCATTTTTATTTGCGTTGGTGCAACCTCTTACACAACTCCTGAGAGTGGGCTGAGAGCCTCTTGTGCTTGTTCTTTTTCCATATTTAGAATTAACCTTTTTTTCTACATGCATATCAGGTTAGAATTGGCAATCGACAAACAGAGTTTGAGTCAGTGTTGAGAGCATGCAAGCACAGAGTGTCCAATAGCCGGAAGCAGTACATGTGTGTTAACGTCATCAATGCATGTTTTCTGATAATACGTGTGGGTGTACATGGGAGTTGATGTAAGGCAGTAGTTCCGTTCACAATCCCAGCTGTATTTCCAGACACTGGTACCTAGAAACTCTTATATATCCATGTGTCTTTCTCGCAGCTAGTGTTTGAGAAGTATCCGAGATCAGAGAATGTGATTGAAAATGGGACGAGTCACCATTTTCACTCTTGTGAAAGAGTCTTGAGGTTTTTAGTTCATATGTACTAGTTTCAGGGCATCTGTGTGCTAGTGTATTCCTAAATGTTAATAAATTGCACTACTAATGGATATACGCAATCTTTATTATCTGGGAAAATGGATACAAAATATTGATGCCTCATGTTGCACGTCACAGATTTTTTGTCCAATCAGATGATGTCTAGAATGAGTATGTCCCTCCCCTTTATACCTTCTGCCTAGCAAGTAGCAAATGATGGTTCGTATCTTTGACATTAAGAAAATGTATTTGCTGTGTACAAAAAGGGTGGGGCTATTCAATAAGCCCAGCTTAAATTCCTTGTTTCAAAGTTAAATGTGTCAACACAGAAAAGAATACCGCACTGGGTAAGGGATTTCATGGTGTCTTAAAGTTTATTCTTGATCACATCGCTTTGATAAAATCATCCAACATAGCCTCATGACAAATCATAATCATTTGTACAAGGTTTGTACAACTTAGCCATGGTCTTTAGTATGACTTTTATTTCCATAGAGGCTAACCTATTAACAAGCAGAATTTCAAATCAATTCAACAGACAACATTTGTGCTAGTCTCATATCAAACGCTTTATTTTAAGAAACATTAGTGAATACATTTGGTTACTCGTTTCATATTTATTTACGCAAAAGAAATGACTGATGCATGTCATAAACCTGTAATACGCTTCCCTCTTCTCATTACAAACCCTGACATTTTCTTTCATGATGCACTAGATTTTTCCTTTTAAAATCATGGTTAGGGTTTGGGTAAGAGGTTAGACTTGATGGTTATGGTTTAGGGTTGGGTTAAGGTTTAAATGTTATAATACAAAATAATAAAAAAAAAAAACATTTGTTGTTTTGTTTATTTTTCTCTATGAGAGTAAAAGTTGTATCTTTTGAATAATTTAACTCATTTTTGGATTTTGCCATCTCATACTAATTTTGTCTGACTTGTTATGAGACCGGGTTGAAATCATCTTGGCAATTTTTGGTGTGGTCTGCAGGTGGTACAGCCTTTACTTTGTGTGGTCATGAGGAAAGGGCAGGTAATTCTCAGCACATGTGCTATCCTGGTTGGTATAAATGCTTTTAGGAGAATGTGAGCGAGTTCAACCCCACAGGAATGTTTACAAACCAACAAAATCTCTGTAGTCTGGAAGCATTTTGGGATGTGGGCCTGTCCCGCTGGTAGTGATCTCATTTGTGCTTGCGTCATCCAGAACGTTTTGCGCCTGCTTGTCACTTGTATGCTTTATTATGTCTGGATTTGACCATCCAGTAAAGTGTATTATTAGTTTTGTTTTTTGTAGAAAAGAAATGCTTGTTTTTAGGACCATTAAAATGCAATGTAATGTGTACGTTTGTGTATACACCGATCAGCCACAACATTAAAACCACCTGAATAATATTCCCTAATAAAGGTCCCCCTCGTGCCGCCAAAATGGCACCAACCCGCATCTCAGAATAGCATTCTGATATGTTATTCTTCTCACCACAATTATACAGAGTGGTTATCTGAATTACTGTAGAGTTTGTCAGTTCGAACCAGTTGGCCATTCTCTGTTGACCTCTCATCAAGGTATTTCCATCCACAGAACTGCCGCTCACTGGATGTTTTTTGTTTCTGGCACCATTCGGAGTAAATTCTAGAGACTGTTGTGCGTAATAATACCCAAACCAGCCCATCTGGCACCAACAATCATGCCATGATCCAAATCAATGATCCAATTTTGTTCTGCATTCTGATGGTTGATGTGAACATTAACTGAAGCTCCTGACCCATATCTACATGATTTGATGTACTGCACTGCTGCCACACGATTGGCTGATTAGATTATCGCATGGAAGATTGTTTGTGCCAGATGGGCTGGTTTGAGTATTTCTGTAACTGCTGAACTCCTGGGATTTTCAGCAGTATCTAGGATTTACTCAAAATGGTGCCACAAACTCTAGTGAGGGGCAGTTCTGCAGATGGACACACCTGGTTATTAGAGAGGTCAACAAAGAATTGCCAGACTGATTTGACCTGACAAAGTCAGTGACAGAAGATGACAAAGTGTCATGCCTTAGACAGATTTACCATTTAGCTTATGATAGGAGGTGTACTGAATTGTGTGTGTGTGTGTGTGTGTGTGTGTGTGTATGTATATGTATATGTATATATATATATATATATATATATATATATATATATATATATATATATATATATATATATATATATATATATATATATGATGCTTGACATTTCTTGGCAGTTTTCTTGAGATTCACACATTCTTGAAAGAGATGGAAAGATAAAATCATGTTATTTAAAGGGATCTATGTGATGGGCTTTTTTTATGGTAATTTTTCAGATAGCAAGTCTAATCCCCTGAGTCAGTTAGGGATGTGCCACAGTCATATTAGGACATACTCTCTCCCTCATTCTGGTCCACATGTACACACACAGAGGGATGGCCTGAACAATTTTAAAGCAGTTTCTCATTTCTATCCACAACGTCATTGGCATTATCTGGAGGAAGACGCCTTGTCATGATGGAACATCTGAATGACATTGCTTCGGGGAGAGTTTTATTTGTGGGGTTTTAGCAGTTGTACCTTGTTTTATTAAATAATAAAGGAAACGCTACTTAATAAGTGTAATATTTAATTTACTGAGTGCTAAAATATGGCTGTGATGCCCATAGCCTGCCTCCGCACACCTGGGAGTGCTCTCTCTCTCAAAACTGTTCTGGCGAAATGTTAGAACCCACTTTAACGTCAAGCTGTGGGTTAAACAAGGTCAGACCTTTCATTGGGCCAGTCACATCAAGACATTGCACACTCATAACACGAGCACAAATGTTCAAAACATGTCATCATTTTGCGAAGAAGCTGTTTCCATTTTGCATTGCACATTTTAACTAAAGCAAAAATCCACATTCGCCAAGCGCATTAAGTTTTAAACGAATTTTGAGAGTTTATTCGGTTATAAAGCATTTCCATCTGGGATGTCAGATTAGATGTTTAGCCTCTTTGATCTTTGTTTATTTTCAGATTTTTTTTATTTGCTCGGCTGTATTTAGTCTACCTTTTTTAATTATTTTCGTCTTTTGTGTACGCGTCTGGCTGAATGAGTGATTTGTGGACAGTTGGTTGTGATCAAAGCAGGCTGATTCACTAGTGTTGCTGCACTGTATTTCTAAACCTAGATGCGCAATCTTGTGGAACAAAGATGAGAAAATGTAGATCTTAAATTATCTATTTTGAGTCTATAAAGCTTTGTTTCAGCATGTCAGTGTTTACTGTCATAAAAACTGTCTAATATAATTAGAATTATATCTCTGGTAATACGTTGATACTCTGAAAGCAAGAGAGAAAATTACAGCAGCTTTTTTTCCACTTTACATTTTAGAAAAGACTCTAGCAAAATCAAGAGACCAGAATATTATGGAGACTTGGGGATGGGCTCTTTCGACATTGCAACCACCAAAAATACCCTAGCAACTGCATAGCAATGAGTTAACAACCACTCTGGACATCTTAGCAACCACATAACAATGCCTTGGCATTGCCAACCACTCATGTCTAGATTGCATTTTAAAGATGCTTGGTGCTTGTTCGATCATCAGTATTTATTGTATACTGTAGCTTTTGTCATTTATATAAAGTCCTAAAACTAGATTAAGCATGCCCTACATTTTGAACAGGGATATGTCATGACAACTAGGCAGGCATTCTGTTGTGCAGGCACTCTAAACACTCGTTTTCACTCTCTTCATGGGTAATCTGAGAGTGTTTCGTATTCTTAAATGTGGACCAGAATGTGGAACGGTGACTGCTATTTGAATGCACCTTTAAATGGGGAAATGTGTCGTAGAGGAAGTTGGAGACAAACATGTTAACACGCTGGTGAGGGAAAGTGGGCTCCAGGCCAATTAGGCCAGCTGAGAGTTCCCTTTAAGCAAATCTTATAATGTTCTGTAATTATGATGCTCAGTTAATTGCATGTCATTCTCCCTTTTAGTGTCTCAACTTGTACGTGCTGCCTAAACTGGTTTTGGATTACCTCGTGCTTTTGAGAGCTCATTCCCATAATCTCTTTGTTTATTAAGTGATGTAAAACTTAGTTGTTTTATAAGCCCTATATATATTGTACCAGTGACCTGGATGAATGCCTGGATAAATAAGAGAGGGAAAAGAAAATGAGATATTTCAGAAAATAAATAAAAACCTGGTGATACAGAAAGCACTTAAAAGGATGGTTTACCCAATAATGAAAACTGTCATCATATTCTCAACAACTTTGGTTCTAAAATAAGTATCTTTTTTATTTGTTTTTATTGGAACACAAAAGGAGAAGTTTAGCAGAATGTATACACTGATCTTTGCAATGAATTGTAAATGGTTACCAGAGGCTGTCAAGCTTAAAAACGTACAATAACTTCTATGAATGCACTTAAAAAGTAGTCCATACGACTTGTGCGCTATATTATCACTGAATATCAACTTCAATTTTAAGTCTTTTCCTGAACAAAATGTATGACTTATGAAGACTTGAAATTAAGTGCATGGGTGGTATGGACTACTTTGAAGGTGCATAGCCCCTGGTCGCTGTTCACTTTCTGTCAAAATACTTTTAAATGTCTTACTTTGTGTTTCACAGAACAGTCTCATAGGTTTTGAACGATATGAGGGTGAGCATATGAAGACAGAAATTTATTTTTGGGTGATCTGCCCCATTAAACCTGCCTCATATTGTCTTTACCTGATTGTGTCAGCGTGTCCCACTTTCACTTGGTCCTGTACTAAATATTCAAATGTCATCGTATTCAGGCAGGCAGTGCTTCATGCATACTGAAGGGCAGGGTGTCCCTCTTTCAACTCAAGTAGCAATGAGAAGTAACTAAATCTGAGCTTTAGATGTTCACTTAAATATAATGTAAATAGGAAAATATTGTTTCAGTCATATGGTGTAATGTAGATCATGCATCTTTAGCATGTGTTGTGCATTGTGTTGGCCTGTTCCTGTTGTGGTTGGTGGTTCAGCCACTCTGTCTATTGAAAGATATTAAAGTCATAGTGCAAAAACAGAGATGGTTCCTCTTATACACTAAAAAATGTTTTTTTTTTTTTTTTTTTATATATATATATATATATATATATATGTATGTATGTATAGGGCCAAGTTTTTTTTTTTTTAGCATTTTATTTTAATGTGTTTGTCGTTCTTGTATCACCATAACAATTTAAATGATTGAATGACCCAATTTAGCAGTTTGGTTTCAATAAACTGGCACTAGCAATGTTAAGATCGTGGGTTTAATACCCTGGAAGCACACCTGCTGATAAAACTTGAATGCCCTGTTAGTCGCATCAGATGAAATTTCTTCCAAATGGATGACTGAATGTACAGTAAATGGTTTTAGTTGACTGTGGAGGAAGCTTTGTGGTGTGAAAGCTATAGGTCGCGTCTACAATTCTTTTTATTGCCTGTTTTATAATGTGTTTTTTGTTGAGTTTTTTTATCAGGTCTGTCCTTAAAGAGGCTCTGGCATGAAAAACACTGTTGGAATGACTGATTGTACTTGAACTGTTGATTGTCAGCTTGAAAGAATGAGTGATGTCAGGATATTGGCCTGTTCCTCATGAAGTCTCCCTGAGAACAGAAAGGCTTTTCAGCTGACAGCCTTGTTATGTGTGTGTGTCAGTTTTATCCCCACACATACATTGCATACTATTGCAACACATGCAACAAATGTGTATCTGAATGGATAAACACATGTCAATTTTTTTTTTATTGTGTATGTGTAATTATATGAAGGATTATGGAAAGGTTTGTATTTTTGTCACCATTTTTTTCAATCAGTTAATTTGGTTTTAAATGGACCTGCTGTGTGACGACATGCTTTGTTAAAAACTTTAAATATTCCATGCAGTCTCGCATTTAAGATGAGCTCATAAAAGCTGCATGCAAAGTAATCACAAAGAATTAGCAATTTGATATTTAAAAACGAATAAAGTATGTCACTATGCAGGACAACTTCCCAAAAATATTCTATGCCAACTTCCCATCCATACTTGTTAAGACTTTGTGTACGATTGACCTTTTTCTCTATCTGTACAAACCTGTTTCACTGCATCTCGACGAGTGACTCCTTGTTTATGAATCTTGCTGAGAAAAGGGGTGGTGGGTGATTGGTGGACTGCAGAAGTACTCCTGTTATTTAACTGCCAATTACTAGTATTGACGGTCACCAGCACAGGTTTATGTACGGTGGTGGGTGGGGCTATTTAACTTACCTCTGGAAATGACCTTGCATTTTTTCTTTTCCTTCTCTGGGTCATCAACACAAGCTGGTGTTGACAAGGCCTGTGTAGGAGTTCTAAGAGTGGGTGGCAAAAACTAAGCGGGAGCTGGCGTCACAGTCCACATGTGTATTCTTTTATTCTCAAGGCTTAACTCAAAATAGGCTTCCCAGCAAGAACTTTAATTTTCACACACAGCTTCAATGATAACTGTGAACATAAATTCAATAATTAAATTATTCAAACAGCTTTTCAGCATACAGCTTCGGTCTGGCAGTGTGTGTGTGTGTGTGTGTGTGTGTGTGTGTGTGTGTGTGTGTGTGTGTGTGTGTGTGTGTGTGTGTGTGTGTGTGTGTGTGTGTGTGTACACACTCTCTCTCCCGGTCTGGCGTTCCACCGGACTTTTAAATCCTGTCTCCGCTATCACTGAAATGAGGCACAGGTGTTTAGAGTCAAAAATCACCAGCCGATGGCTCTTACTGCTGCTTCTCTCCCCACTGACAGACACGCGACCACGTCCCCCTCCACAGCCTTTGTTTACGAAACATTTATTTTATAGAAATTGGAGGTTTATGGCTTTTAGTAGAGGTAGACGATTTGTCTGTTTTACCGATTAATCGATACCATTTGTTGCTTTTTGGAACTGTCGGTTATTGGCCTATATATATATATATATACAGTGAGGAAAATAAGTATTTGAACACCCTGCTATTTTGCAAGTTCTCCCACTTAGAAATCATGGAGGGGTCTGAAATTGTCATCGTAGGTGCATGTCCACTGTGAGAGACATAATCTAAAAAAAAAAAATCCAGAAATCACAATGTATGATTTTTTAACTATTTATTTGTATGATACAGCTGCAAATAAGTATTTGAACACCTGAGAAAATCAATGTTAATATTTGGTACAGTAGCCTTTGTTTGCAATTACAGAGGTCAAACGTTTCCTGTAGTTTTTCACCAGGTTTGCACACACTGCAGGAGGGATTTTGGCCCACTCCTCCACACAGATCTTCTCTAGATCAGTCAGGTTTCTGGGCTGTCGCTGAGAAACACGGAGTTTGAGCTCCCTCCAAAGATTCTCTATTGGGTTTAGGTCTGGAGACTGGCTAGGCCACGCCAGAACCTTGATATGCTTCTTACAGAGCCACTCCTTGGTTATCCTGGCTGTGTGCTTCGGGTCATTGTCATGTTGGAAGACCAAGCCTCGACCCATCTTCAATGCTCTAACTGAGGGAAGGAGGTTGTTCCCCAAAATCTCGCAATACATGGCCCCGGTCATCCTCTCCTTAATACAGTGCAGTCAGCCCTGTCCCATGTGCAGAAAAACACCCCCAAAGCATGATGCTACCACCCCCATGCTTCACAGTAGGGATGGTGTTCTTGGGATGGTACTCATCATTCTTCTTCCTCCAAACACGGTTAGTGGAATTATGACCAAAAAGTTCTATTTTGGTCTCATCTGACCACATGACTTTCTCCCATGACTCCTCTGGATCATCCAAATGGTCATTGGCAAACTTAAAACCGGCCTTGACATGTGCTGGTTTAAGCAGGGGAACCTTCCGTGCCATGCATGATTTCAAACCATGACGTCTTAGTGTATTACCAACAGTAACCTTGGAAACGGTGGTCCCAGCTCTTTTCAGGTCATTGACCAGCTCCTCCCGTGTAGTTCTGGGCTGATTTCTCACCTTTCTTAGGATCATTGAGACCCCACGAGGTGAGATCTTGCATGGAGCCCCAGTCCGAGGGAGATTGACAGTCATGTTTAGCTTCTTCCATTTTCTAATGATTGCTCCAACAGTGGACCTTTTTTCACCAAGCTGCTTGGCAATTTCCCGTAGCCCTTTCCAGCCTTGTGGAGGTGTACAATTTTGTCTCTAGTGTCTTTGGACAGCTCTTTGGTCTTGGCCATGTTAGTAGTTGGATTCTTACTGATTTTATGGGGTGGACAGGTGTCTTTATGCAGCTAACGACCTCAAACAGGTGCATCTAATTTAGGATAATAAATGGAGTGGAGGTGGACATTTTAAAGGCAGACTAACAGGTCTTTGAGGGTCAGAATTCTAGCTGATAGACAGGTGTTCAAATACTTATTTGCAGCTGAATCATACAAATAAATAGTTAAAAAATCATACATTGTGATTTCTGGATTTTTTTTTTTAGATTATGTCTCTCACAGTGGACATGAACCTACGATGACAATTTCAGACCCCTCCATGATTTCCAAGTGGGAGAACTTGCAAAATAGCAGGGTGTTCAAATACTTATTTTCCTCACTGTATATACTGTATCTAAATCGTTCACTATTGACTATTCATCCATATTTATATTCCTTCATATTCTGTTATTTTTATTAGATGATCAAGAAACTTTTTGGTGAAGCTTTTGCACATTTTTAAGTGCAAGATGTTTTTAAGCTGAAAGAAATTGCAGCATTGATTCACTGAGACAGCACTGAGACAGCACTGAGACAGCACTGAGACAGCACTGAGACAGCACTGAGACAGCACTGAGACAGCACTGAGACAGCACTGAGACAGCACTGAGACATTGGATGACTTTTCGATGATGGAACGTCATGGATGATCTCAGCCACAAAGCCTGTAACATTAGTTGCAGGACATTGTTTAACTGGGAGGTTGAAGATTTTAATGCTTTTAGGCATTAAATGGATTAAGCAAATCTACTCTGCTTTTTGTAAGTGAATAACACGGCACAGACAAAAACCTATTTCTGCCACTTAGAGCTTCATACTTCAGAAGCTCTAATCCGAGATTAGCCATTTTCTGTGGCTTCCCAGACCTGTTTGTGCTTATGAGACTTAACATGTTTCTGTGGCCCTTTTCAGGGGTTCTTAACCTCAGTTGAATTCCCTGGTTAATTTATTGCTTGTCATGTGTAAGACAGGCTTTTTTAAGTCAACCCGTTTTACTTTCCATAAACTGACATATATTCAAATGAAACAAGATATTCAATGAGAAAAAAAAAACTGTAGGCCGTGACGTGACTTGATTTTATTAATCCACAATTGATTGGATTGTCAAATTAGGGCTTTTCCTAAAATTTCTGTCATCATTTAATCACCCTCATGTTGTTTCAAACCCGAATGACTTTCTTTTTTTCCACAGAACACATAGGGAGATGTCTCCATTCACAAAAAATAAAGATGCTATGAAAGTAAATGGTGACCGAGACTGCCTAATATATCCTTTTGTTTTCCACAGAAGAAAGTCATACAGGTTTGGAACAACAATGAGGGTGAGTAGCTAAAAGATGACAGAATTGAATGGGGTTTTTGTTGGTTGAACTGCACCTTTAATTGTCATTAAATATCAAGTAGAAATACATTTGTCAGTTTTTGTGTTTTGGAGAGTTTTGTTTGTGGCAAGGTGTTGCATGTGTTGAGCTATGTTCCCAAATAAAATGTGGATTTTGAGAAGAGCAAGTATGTCATGCAGGCTGTGTAATGACTGAGTCAATGAAAAATGAAGTCGGTTCTAACTGCTAAATTCACTACCTTTCACCACTTTTCCTTTTTTTATAGTAAAAAAGCACTTAAATACAGGGCTGCGATTTAAAATGGTCTCAAATGCGAACAAAAATAAGTGATTGCAACAATAATTTAAAATCTTGTCGCCATTGCCGACAGTTGGAATGCGTGCTTTCATATGCGGTTTCGTCAGATATCATCTTATGAGTTATTGAATACATCTTTAGAGCGTGCACCACCAGTGTGTCTCGAGACGCTTTTCACCTGTTTGTTGTTGATATGAGCTCACTGGCTGCACACAAAAATAAACACATGAACCATGATATCCGATATTCGTGAACAAATGACTCTTTTGAATGGAGTCTTTATAATGAATCACCTGGAAAGAGCTCGTTTGAACTCTGGAGTTTGAATTCGAGTCACTTTCTCAGTGAATCAGTCGTCAATGAGTTCACTTAGCTATATAGTATATTAAACACCCGATTATATCAGTGGTCTTAGGCATTCTATCTTGTTTTTATACAATCCAAATCAAGCAATTCTTTGATGTGACAAATAAAACCTAAATGTTTCCATATAGGAGCCAATGGCTCCTTAGTAATTTTAGTATGGAGCCCTGAAATATTGATCTGTTTCTCACCCGCACCTATCATATCTCTTCTAAAGACATGGATTTAGCCACTGGAGTATTATGGATTACATTTATGTTGCCTTTATGTGCTTTTTGGAGCTTCAAAGTTATGGCCACCATCCATTTGCATTTTAAGGACCTAGAGAGATGAGACATTCTTCTAAACATTTTTGAAAAAAAGGAATTCGCATCTGTGATGGCATGAGGGTGAGTAAATGAACAAAGAAAACCAGAATTTTTGGGGGAAACTGAATTTAGAAATAAATAAAACTGATTTTATTGGACACTACTACAGGAAAAGGTAGCGGATCTTCAATTATGGCAAAGGGGAGCATTATCACTGTTCAACTCAAGTGAATTATTCAGCAGTACCCACCGAACAGCATTGAGTACATTCATAGTGAAACACAGGAAGTAGCTACCACCTCAGGGCATGAGAAAACCACACATTTAATACTGCCACACAAACGTTCACACATGGACAAAAATGCTTGATGCTGTTGTGCTTGGATGCACCACAATGATGAGCATGTGCACTGCAGCACACTTGTGCATGAAAATACTTAAATAATACTTCAATACTCCAAGTACTTGTATGTACGTAACGGAAAATATTCTGTCTATATTAAAAGTGCATGCATACATGCATTTAGAGAACGTTTCTCAGTGCAGCAGCAAACCTACACAACAATACAACCTCAAGCACTTGATATGCAAGAGCATGGCATCTTCGTTTGCGGTGTTATTTAAAAAGGAAAGCAAAGTTCACCTAGAAAGTTATTTTTCCTTGGTATTTACATGCTTTTTGTATGCCCTGAAATGTTTTTGACTGACACTCTATTTAATAATAGACTATAGACTGATACCATCTACCTACTCCGCTTTAGTCAGCAGATCACTGTTTTGCTTAAGAATTATACTTACAAAAATGTACAAAGAGGTACAAAAGCTAACAATTAACTTTACTCCATTGAACATGGATTGGATCTATTGCTATTCTGATCAAAAACATTACAAATTCATTTTACGCTTCAACATGATTTACTTTTTCAGGTGTCCCTGATTTTGGTAGGTTATTCCTTATATTACACACTGCCAAATAAAAAATTATAAACTTTACCAAATGCTTTAAATGTACATATTAAACCATTGTTTTTCAATATCAGCATTTTAAGACAGATATGCTTGGTTATAACTTGGTCAATTATTGGCTGATAAAAAGTGGTGGCTGATACATCGGTGCGTTGTTCTTACTTGTTCGTACTGTGCAGGCCTACCATACATTTTTAGTTTGTTCGTATTTCATGGCCATACTTTTTTCTTAAACATCTGATGTTTAAGAAAAAATCTCAGAGCAGCTCCACTCCAGACTCTGTGCTCGTCTTTGTCTGGATGGCTTCCGCTCATTAGCGGAGACCTCGCTGCCTTTAATTAGCGTTCTGTAATTTGTGGCTGTGGGCAGAACCTACTGCTGAGTGCATTTTTTTTTTTTTTTTTTTTTAAGAGCATGTGCTACTAGCATCCTCATAAGGAATAGCCCCAGACCGTGGCCTCTGTAATCTGTTTTGCCAGATTAAATGCCGTCAGCCTGTTATCAGGGGCATGATTATTGTGGAACCACCAGGTTGTGTTGTGTTGTTGTGTAGATATCAGCTGTTGCTTGTTGTGCTTGACTTTATGCTCCAGTATGATTCAACACTATCTCTACAGTTCAGTACTCGACCTTTCTGGTTTTTAAATGAAAAACAACAGTTTGTAAATGGCAAAATAGGAAATGAAACTTTACAAAATAGAACGAGATGTTTTATTTTCCATTCATTTTATATTAGGTTTGCAATTTTTGCTACAGTGTTGGTGTGATTTTGCTATTTTCTACCAATTAACATTCATTTTATCAATCTTGCATACTCCCCTGTACTTGATTAAGCCCTCAACTACACCATCTGACGAGGATTGTATGATTGTATCGTGTTCGTATTCAAAGTCACAGACTGTGTTTATGGCTAAATTTAGTCTTTTACGCTCTGGCCTGTTGATGTGGCAACTAGATGTCCAGGTTTGGATGTGCCCTGCTCGGGGCACCTACTGTAATCTAGTGCTTGAGTTCAGGGCAAACGGCTAGAAATGTCCACTTTGAGGTCAGCTCAGGTTATTCTGCGTCTAGAGTTCAGTGGTTGGTGGAAAAATGTATGTAGAAGTGGTTGAGAGAGTACATTTATTTATTTAAAAAAATTTCAGCAAAGACTCCCATTTCATCCAAGAAATGTCAATAAATATTTGCTTGGCTGTCTCTAAAGCTGTCTTGAACTTGTTTTAGATCATTAGCCACGCCGTTATGGTACCTTTTGAAGCCTCCAAAACCAGTTTTCTTATTAGGGGCTTTCATACACAAAATGCTATATAATAAGTCAGTGACTGACTAGGCTGTGAGTCAGCAGCTTTCAGACACCGCCACAGTGTCCGCATGTTCTGAAATATGAGAGAGCATGTGAATAGTGATTGTACTCGTTCTTTAGTATAGATTGCTGTGTATTGAACATTGCCAAGTGATTAAGAGCCTAATTTGCCCTGCATTAAGGGCTGCTATTTTTTATTTTTTTTTGCATTGACTATTGAAGTCTCTTTCAGACTTTTCGTGTGTGACTACATGCGTCAGAGTGACGTAGATACTAGACTCTTGAAAATAATTAGTGGCGTGTGTTTTAAGGTTAAGGAGTCAGGAGGCTTGCTGAAGTGTTAAAGTGTTTTTGAATGCTACAGTGTTCCATTTCAGAGGTGGTATGGAAATATACAGTGAGAATGGAAAGAGAGGGAAAGGAGAAGTGCAAACAGAACTTAGTTGTATGGAAAATCGAATCTAAAAGAACTGTAAATGTGAGCTAAAGATTACGGTTGTCATGATACCCATGACAGTGAAATTTTTCAATTCCCGATACCACCGCAAAACGTATATGCCGTTTAGCACACTTGTTCAAATACTGTATTTAAATGAATAGAATCTCATAAATTCAAGTAATTCTCAGATTGTTTAATAGTCTTCAAAAAACTAATTGCCAGCCAACAAATAAATAAATACCAGTTGGACAAATTTGCAAATAAAGAAATGCTTGAAGTTTTTCATCATCTGGCAGTATCAACTATTTAAGTAAGCCTTATAAGTCTGTCATAGTCAGCCATTGTACTAGTGATTTGTAGTTGTAGCACCTCTAGTGTTCATTTCACCAGGAAACTGCAACGAAATGTAGAATTCGGCACATACTGTAATAGGTTGGAGTAGTGGTGGCGTAGTGGGCTAAAGCACTGCACTGCTAAGCAGAAGGTTGTTAGTTCAAACCCCACAGCCACCACCATTGTGTCCTTGAGCAAGGCCCTTAACTCCAGGTTGCTCCAGGGGGATTGTCCCTGTAATAATTGCACTAAGTCGCTTTGGATAAAAGCATCTGCCAAATGCATAAATGTAAATGTAGGTTGCAAAAACTTTGTTATAGTAGCATTCATTCTATGAGACTAGGTTCAAATTTTGACACACAAACTGACCATTTTTAATTGATATCTCACCAAGACATTTTGTTGCAGGACATTGACAAAGAAGGGAATCTTATTGGTGTGGACCCTGACTCTTCTCTGAGTTGAGGCAGTTTAAGATCACTCTTCAGTATGAGTGTTGGTGTTTTAAGTAAAAATGACAGCTGCCATAGCACAGTGGCCTCCTTCAGGGCATCAAGAGGTCTTTAAGGACATGATGGTTTGTGGGGTCATAGTAGAACATAGAAACATTCAAGAATGTATTTGAAAGACTGGCATTAAAAAAAGGATGAAAGAATGTGTTTTACAATCCCTATGCTGACTCTTATGTAACTCTGTTTTTTAAACATGGTATGTTAGTGGCACTGTGATGTATGGGGTAGAAGTCAAGGGCTAACAACTGGAAGGTTGTGGTTTCGATTCCAGCTAAAATAGTCACAAGGCGTCATCATTGTGTACTTAACCTCAGATTGCTCTTGGGCGATTGTCCCTCTAATAATTCACAGCGCATTCTATGGAAGCATCACATGACAAATTTGGAAACCAATTCCACCAATTCAAAAGTTGGTGCTGTTTGTTAAGGCAAGCATTACTATTAGTATTGTTTCATAAACCAAGGTTAGGGATGTCAATTTTCAGACATTTCCATAATTGATCATTGTGGAAATTAACGATCAATTAATCGATTAATTGTAAACTTAATATCGCAAAATGCACATGGAGGACTCCAAATAATATGTGCATGTAGCCCCTATTGTTTAAATATAATTTACATCAATACACTAATGGCTTTTTCCTCTTCAAATATTCTTAGTTCCGTGTATTTTAATACAATAGTACAAATTTGTGAATTGTTTAATTACTGTTACTGAATTAGACTACTGTTAAAAATAACTTGTACACAAGGTATATCACTAATGCATATTTGAGTTCATTAAAACATTGTGCGATATTTCGGTCCCTTGGACTTGTTTTTTTTATTTGAAATTAAGTTAAATCATAACACGCTGTGTAAACCGTATTTAACATATGATTTCTAAGGTGAAGATTGTGAGATGTCAGCTGAATGTAGCTTCGTGCTTTCCGGGCAATCGCTGACAATTGTAGGTTGGGATGAAACAAGATCAAAAGTGCTTGTTGTCATGTTCTTTAACACACTATCACAGTGTTTGCAGAAAACATTAATGTTAATTTAAAGAGAAACACTCTAACACAGTTTTCAGTACATTGAGCCGCTTCATCTCACATCTGTGTGGCCTCTTCTGTGAACCGGATAATGACGTGCAGCCCGCAAGTGCCCTCTAGTGGCGGGTGACTGTATAGACAGCCTTTTTAAAATCTGCTGGCTTGATTTAAGAAGACATTTATCCTAAAATTAATATCGACGAGCGATTTAAGCTTAATCGATCAAATTATTAATGACAATGAATTGAGTTTTGATCTTTCATTAACATCCCTAACCAAGGTATTACATTTCAGTGTATAACCTGCACTGAATCCTCAGTTAATGTTACTGTACCTCAGATTGTCTGGTTTGTTATTACAGTAATATTACAAATTGCACCTAGCGAATGATTTAAAAAGGTAAAAAGAAAAAATTCCCTCCATCTTCTAATTTTGCTTTTGATGTCTTCTCTTGCAGCTTTTCAGGGAAGTAAGAATAATGAAGATTCTAAATCATCCAAATATTGGTAAGTTGTCCTACAGTATTCTGATCTGTCTGTCTGTCTGTCTGTCTGTGGAGATGTTTTGGAATGTGGCACACAAAGCGGGCTATCGTAAAGGCCTCCCTAATCCCGTGTGCAGGAACTCTCCATGCTTTTCCCAGAGCCAATACACGACTCCCATTCAGCCTAGCAGCCAGCTCCTCCCTGAAGCGCACAAGCTCCTGTGTGTTCTATTGTTGAGCATCCATCATCTGATGGTCTGGACATGCCAGATTTAACAATTTATATTTTATAATATTAATATATAATAACGGACACTATTAGCACTGTGAACTTCTTTAAAAAAAATTTTTTAAAAAATCCCACCGTGTCATTTCCCGACAGTTCAAATTTTATATTGTGTTTAATACAATTCCCTGATGGAAATTATATTTTAAAATTTTTTAAATAAAAAATGTTAGCTTTGAATTATTAAAATAATTTCAAAGCTAACATTTTATGTATCCTAGACACACACAATTAAATAATATTTTCACACCCTTTGCATGATTTGACAAAAAAACAGCTTGATTGGAAATTATGCCCAATTAAAACATTCTGCGCACAAGTGATTATTTATCTTGATTTTTCTTTGTTTTCTTCAAACATCAATGGTCTCCTATTTAATCAAGCATGCTCTTCAGTTTTCACTGACACTTTTGTCGACTTGGTTAGCAAGTACACTACCTTTTTGAAAACTTTTTAAGGGACAAAATCTTGTGGTATGGTGAAATGGCTGCTGCCTACAACTGTGAGACAGTCTTATTTTATTTTTTAATTGATAATTTCCACACAAATATTGAAAGGGTTTATTTGACTCTTTGTTTAAGATTATCATGGTTTGAAAAATTTAATAATTTGTATTTTTATAATGGATTTTCAGTTTAATATTGAAGGTCTGGGACAAGGATAAAACAATAAAATATGTACATAAAAATCATTTGAAAAAGTGCCGAAAATAAAACAAAGACTTGGTTTAAAGTTTTAATTTGACCTTCATATAACAAAAAGTTCAAAAATCAACCCCTGGGACATGAAAGTGTGCGAATTTAAAGAAACTCTTATATTTATTATAAAAATATGTAAAATACTCCACAAACACACTTTTAGGAACTCGTTTGAGAATTGGTGGATCGTTTCTTTAATCGTGCTCATTAAAAGGAACAGTCTGAACAGTCCTACTTCAATCAGAAACGCTGTTGTTTTCACCTTGTCTAGTATATCTGTTCTGCGTGATTGTGTGTATGTGTAAGCTTGTGTTGAGTTGTGTGTTTTTGTTTAAATGGGACATGTGTGCACATTTCATGTATTAATGAGTGAGGTAAAGTGTATGACCCATCATTGCGAAGGTAACGTGTCAGCAGTGGGTGGGAAGATAATTGCAAACTCTCATCAACAGCCCATACTTTTCCTAATAATTTGCCTTCATTCAGATTTGTACCTCCTCAGATGACCTCAGAGAACTGTACTTGCCCTTTAGTGAATTGTCTGTCATCTGCAACCATTATTTCACCGGACACAAAATTTTTTTTTCCAGGAATCTGGAACCCTGTGGGTTGAGAAAAACAAGGGTTGTCATGACAATGCTTACTTTCACTTCCACGTGCTTTCCCATCTGCAATTATCTGCTTTGGACTGTGCCAGCACATGTTTGGGCATGTAGAATATGCTTTCTCCTTGGGTTGCCTGAATCCATGAGTCCAAAATTAACACTTGCCATGTGCCAAATGTGAGTAAAAATAAAAAAATTTACCAACTTTGAAATTTAAATTACAATCTTCAGGTATAAAGGGATAGTTCACCCAAAAAAGAAAATTATCTAATTTATACTCACCCTCATGATACCCCCCCAGGTGTATGTGCAATATTCCTCATGTTAAACCATAATGTAAATATGATGAGCAAAATCACGTTGTCTTCATGTTTTTGTGACAGGTGCTATTTCACAGAGACTAGGACCACATTAACACGGATACATTTTCACCTTTCATTGTTTTCCAAAGTATGCAGTACTAGAGAGAGTTTTCGAAAGTCTGTTTTTTTCGGTGAAGGAAAATTACTTTTTTTCTGTGGTTGGGGGCATAAACTTAGCATAGCAAGGCATTTGCCTTTTTTTGGCTTGTTTTCCAAAATAATATCTAAAACTCCTTTAAAACAGTGTACAGAAAAAATAGCTTTCGTAGAATGTTGAATACAATATCTAATCAGGGCTCGTCATTAATGCTTGTCAGGGACAAGTGAAAGAGAATTTGACTTGTCGAACCGGACAGGTAGACAATAATGAAAAAATAACCAACTTGTGACAGCCTAGGCCTGTTTCACTCATTAAAAAGTTATTATTCTTATTCGGTTGTTGAAAGTAATCCAGAGCACGTAATTTTATAATTCTCTAGCGATCTAGTAACAGCTGCGCCCTGTTTGATTGGCAGGCAGCATATGTGTGTGTGCTGAAAATGCTTGCGCTAATGCGCACCCGAATGGTCAAATACATTTCAAAATTACGCCAAAATGCCCGTCTTGGTGAGGTTTTCATGTAAACGCAGAGAGATGTCTAAAGTGAACGTAAACAGTGGAGAAAAAGCAGATTTGTACTAAAATGCTGGACCTGTAAGTGTAAATGTAAGCTAATAGACCTGCTGCCGTCTAGTGTGTCATCATAATAATCAAACAACAATCACAAGATATTTAGAAAATGCTCACTGCTCTTGACTGGGTAACTTTAGTAGCTTTAAACACTATTAATGTATTATAATCGACAGTGAAGACCAGTAGTAGTTTTATGTTGCATTATATTCTGAATGTTTACTTGAATACTTGATAGACTACTGCTGTTAGAACATTTAAAGCTGTTTAAAAAGCACAATCTTCGTTCTATTATTTTTAATTATTTATATTCATTGCTGTTTATTTTATTATTTTATTACCAATATGAATGATTACTTACGAACTTGAAACTATTCTTCCATAGTTAACATATTAGTTAGTGTTATTATTTGTTGTGGTTTTGAAGCTGGTATTGAGAATCATAAATTTCACTACCGACTACTGAAATTTTGGTTTTATGATAATGTATATAGCCTCTATTGTACATGGTAGATCTTGCTGCAATAACATGATGAAAAGGTAGATCTCTTTCCATAGAAGTGTGAGCACCCCTGCTGTAATTGATGGTGATGGAGGCTTTCCTTTATTTGACTACCATACGTAACATAAAATAATTACCATATGACAATATCCTCCTCCCCTACCTGTGCAGTTTACATTTCAAGTTCAAGGAAATCCACTGTTAAAAAAAAGTTAATAAATGCTTGATGTTTCCAAAGCCAATGAGTAATTGTGTTAAATAATCATGATCTCAATATTGAACAAAATAATGGTGATTATGATTTTTGCCATAATCGAGCAGCCCTACAATATCGTGAATATTGCGATGATTTTTAAATGTGCTTTTTGACCATTAAGTTTCATAAAGAGTGCATCAGTAGACTCATTTCAAGACTCTTCAGGGCTGCACAATTAATCAAAACAACACCAAAATGGCGATTTGTTCACATGTGATTATTAAACTTCAAAAGGCTAAAGATGGATAGACATGGTCTATGTGCACTTCAGAATAATCAGGAGACATGCTGTTCTGTGCATGTGCAGGATTTGTATTTTTAGTGCTTTTAGAGCAGTTCATATGCATTGTAAAAGATAAGTATGGCAAGTTCAAGCATTCACGCCTATCCAAACATTAGTAACCACTACAAGTTACTATGCGAATCTGCAAAGGCAGTACAGGAGGACATGTCGGCGTTTCAACAGATGTGGTACAAAGTAAATTGTCAAACACTGACGCTTCACTTTCAGTGTCAAAATAAAAGCTTCAGGTGAAGATGGAGCTTTTAGGTCAGAAGTAAATTACTTCTATATATAACAAGTCTAATCCTCTAAATAATAATATTTCAGTATTATATTGTAATAATAAACTTGATTGGGTCCCACAGTAATAATTTAGTATTAAAATTCAACGGAGTTAAAAAAAAATAAAAAAATGTTTTAGTAAAAATGTCAAGCTAAATAATGCTATATATTAAGCTACTATGTGTTAATGTATATGAAATATAAATAGAACTATATAATAAATATACATGCATATCAATGTAAATTATTAAATCAAAATTTCCTTGTTCATTTAGTGACAAACTGGGGGGAAATATGCCTTAATTATTTTTAAATAGATTTTTATTATATGCCTTTTAAAAAAAATTTAACTGAGCCATTTCAGAGTAAATACATAATTTTCAAGATATACTGTATATCAAATATCGTTAATAGTCTGGGAAATATCGAGATATCACCCTAATAAGCACGCAACTGTGACTGAATAGTCTAAATTAATTTGGCAAGTTGCTACATTGCTTTAGATCTGCAAAGCGTCCTGTAATTAAAATAATGAACTGTTTAAATAAAGAATGTTTTATTCTGATTGTAATTGTCTGTTGTTATTATTAATAAATTAAACTGTTTATTGAACATTGGTGTCTTTTGATCATATTGCCGTTCCCCTTACCTATGGTTAAATCACTGTAATGCATGGCCTCATATGGCTTTTTGCTTTATTTTGGACCCTGCATGAGAGAATGGTGTCTGGTCTCACGCTATCACTGCCCTGGAGATGACCTACTTTTTGTCCTTTTCTCACATGAGGGGAAAAATTTGGAACGTGTTGGCAGGAGAGGATGTGGGGGTTGTTGATTTGTGAATCTGGTTGTCAAACAAAGTGTGTATCAAAATAGGACCGTGTTAATGTGGTGACAGAAGCATATTAGCCTGAGGGATCAAATGAAATTTTGCTACAGGTTATCAAAAAAAATATACAAATATTTAAGTATTAAAGGGATTGTTTAATTAAAAATGAAAGTAAGTTGTCATTTAATCAACCTTACAGTTTTGAAAAATTCTGCCTCTTTCCCACACAATAAAAGTGAATGATGACTGAGGCTGTCAGCCCCTAACATTCTGCCTAACATCTCCTTTTGTGTTCTTTTCGAAAAAAGAAAATCTTATGGGTTTGGAATGACGTGAGGCTGAGTAAATGATGACAACTTTACATTTTTGGGTGCTCGTTAAAAGACAATATTTAATATATAGTTTTGTCAGGACAAATTGTACCCAAAAGAGCTAAATCTCCTCATATATGTAAAACTAATTCACAAGTACAATTTTATGAAATTTAAAAAATGCTAATTGTTTTTTTCAATGCAGTAGTTCATATTGATTACAGTTAGCTTTTATATAAATCCAATAGAAGTCTATGGGATGGCCTCATTTACAGTAGCTAGCTAAGTAAACGTGTGTGTGTGTGTGTGTGTGTGTGTGTGTGTGTGTGTGTGTGTGTGTGTGTGTGTGAGTGTATTTATCACTTTATGGGGACCAAATGTCCCCATAAGGATAGTAAAACCCGAAATTTTTGACCTTGTGGGGACATTTTGTCGGTCCCCATGAGGAAAACAGCTTATAAATCATACTAAATTATGTTTTTTGAAAAGGTAAAAATGCAGAAAGTTTTCTGTGAGGGTTAGGTTTAGGGGTAGGGTTAGGTTTAGGGGATAGAATATAAAGTTTGTACAGTATAAAAACCATTATGTCTATGGAAAGTCCCCATAAAACATGGAAACACAACGTGTGTGTGTGTGTGTGTGTGTGTGTGTGTGTGTGTGTGTGTGTGTGTGTGTGTGTGTGTGTGTGTGTGTGTGTGTGTGTGTGTGTGTGTGTGTGTGTGTGTGTGTGTCAAGCTCTTTGCTGGTATTTATGGTGGTACTATATTTAGCATTTGTGTGTTGTGAATATGTTTGATGTTGTAGTTCATTGGATAGTGTTACTGAAACCTGGCACGTCAATCACACTTCAAACAGCATTCAGTTACAGTTATGCCTTCCTGGAGAGATGGTGCATGTCTGTGCAGCTGTAGGTCATCATGGAAGAGCACAGCACTGCAGGCACACTGAGAACTGAATTAGATTTCAGCTCATTAAGATGCTGTAGGATTTCAGCTCGTAAAATAGTGTTTAAAAAGCTGATTCGAAGAGGTTTAGGAGATGCTTCTCATATTTGGTACTGTAATTGTGGAAAATTGGTGGAGCTTCGTAATACATTATAGCAGTATTGTTTAAAGGTAATATGTGTTGTTTTTTTCAGTGTTAAAATTCTTTCTCACAGAGTCAACTGTACTGTAATTAAGACATTTGTAGGTTGACTTTGCATGTTGACTGCCCCCTGCTGATCTGGTTCATAAAAACACAGTTACATGTACTTTAAGCCTGAATTGCTCAGATTGTTGGAAAAGATGTACTTTTAATTAGGAATTTACAGGTCAGGGCGAAATATTAATTTATGTTAATTGTTTAACACGTTATTTTTATGTAAGTAATCGCACTAAATTAATATGTTAAAATGACAGCCCTCATTTTTTTTTTTTAGCTCTATCCCCTAGGAGCACTTTCTCCAGTGTGATATACTGCAAGTATGGATGCTGTTTTGAAGTCCGAAGGATAATGATCATTGACATTAATTTTTCTTATCTCTCTCGTTTTCTCTCACTGTCATTCTACAGTAAAGCTCTTTGAGGTTATAGAGACAGAGAAGACACTTTATCTGGTGATGGAGTACGCCAGTGGTGGTGAGTTTGATGGAGTCCCTGTTTTGAGCTGCATATTGCATTATGTGATCTTGTGCAAATGGGACCTGATTTAATCAATCAAGCATACAAAGTTATATGCTATATGATTTGCCATTTGTGTCTCTTCTCTCTCCAAAGGGGAGGTGTTTGACTACCTCGTGGCACATGGACGTATGAAAGAGAAGGAGGCCAGAGCTAAATTTAGACAGGTACAGTACTGCAGTGTACTCAATACAGGCCCACTGTCACGCTCTCACCTGGGCCACCCGGCCCATTCGCATTCCTCCTGGTTTCCATGGTAACTCCAATCAGTGAGCTGCTATTGGTTAACGCTGCTTTGTTTGGCAGTAGATGGAGAGAATCGTATGGCAGCTGGGTACAGGTTTACCCAGCGGGCAGAATGTGGCCCATATACACAACATTTGCTTTGGGCTGATAAACCAAATCTGGTTTAAAACCTGCTTAAGGAAAATAATAAGTCTTCGTCAAAGTTTCCTGTTGACATCATAGTAACTGTGTGTTTTCGAGTGCTTTAAGTCTTATATTATTGGGTGTGTTCGGAAAAGCTATGCTACTCTACTAATCATACTATTTTTGAAACATGCAATGTGTTTACTGTGCACAGTTTTCTGTATGGAATGGAATGCCAGCATAACCTACTACATTTGCCAAATTTGCTGTATCTCTTTTATGACTCATTATTTAATTGGACTGCCAAAGATTAAGACACCAAATTAGATTAAAGATGAAAAAAAAAAAAAAAGGAACTGGATGCCACTCCCTGAATTAAACACACAACGTGAAGAGGCCATGTCACAAAGTGTAGGGGTAGGTTAAACAAAAAATAAAAAAGGATTTTCCAATTAATTTCCAATTCATTTGAATGTTGACTCTTCAAATCACAAGATTGATGTTTTACTCAATGCCAGGGGTGCTCATTACGTCATTCGCGAATGATCAGTTGATTACAATACAACTGTTAACAGCCCAAAAGCAAATGAGAGTAAAGATAAAAATGACACCAATAATGAGAATCTTAAAGATCACTTATTATTCCATTATTTCTTTGCCTGCACACATTTTAGTGGCTGCTATGCGGCATATGTATGTATGCATGCTTTGTGAAATTGCGGTAATGCGGATACATGCCAAAACAGTCAAATCCACTTCAACATTCTGTTAAAATGCCCGCCTTGGTGAGGCATTAATGTAAACACAGTCAGTTATGTCTTATGAACTTAAATAACAGGGCAAAATGCAGATTTGTTTCAACCTATCCAAAGGGACTTATCCACTCAAACTCTGCAGTCAACAAAAAAGTGTCCAGTGCAGCATATCTGATCTGAAGTATGTTCACATGCAGTTAGAATGCTCTAACAAGACGGTCACACACTGATAGCATCATTTGCTCCATGTAATTACCCAAAGACCCCTTTCAACCTCCCCTCTTCGGCCAATTGGACTAATGGGCCAATACGCCGGGTTAGCCCGCAGCTGATGCAGACATCTGTAGTCATAGAGACAGGGTCTCCCTATGCCCCCCCCCTCTGTCTGAGCGCTCAGCTTATCTGGGTCAGGTATGAAGCACTGTTGAGATTTTTAGCAGAGCAGAAAAATTTCCAGATTCTTCCACCAGCGGGGATGAGGATAGAAATATAAATCTTTCTCCACATCTGATGTCTGGGACAAGTCAGTGGACGTACAGTTGCATGAATATTAAACGGTGTTGAGAATTTTGTATGCATGAGAAGAGAAAAATAATGATTATGCAATTTAATTAATTAGAGGTTTATATTAGAGCTGTCAATTGATTCAAAATTGTAATCAGATTAATTGCATATACAAATATTTGCTGAGAAAGCCCTTCAAAGAACAGTAATTCAATATATAATAATTAAATAATTGTTGTTATATTTAAATAATTATACAAATATATTGGAAGAATTCTAATACTAAAAAGCATTCATAAGACAATACAAAAAGTGGCTTTAGAATACAATAAATTGTTTATTTCCATATTATTGAACTTAAGCCTATTATTGGCCTATAGTCCACAATAATCCTTATTGCAATTGAATTCATCAATACGTCCGAGATAGATTCATTATAAGAGCTTACGCAAGGACGCATCATTGTACAACTCCTTCAGACAGATGCTTTTGGAGTCTCTCACTTTGGGCCACTGTATAAGCTTTCATTAACTTGTCTTCATGACTTAAAACAGCATTTGCAATGGATTTAAAGGAATGGTTTGCCCAAAAATGAAAATGTTCTCATCATTTACTCACCCTTATGCCATCCCAGATGTGGATGACTTCTGCTGAACTCAAATAAAACAATTTAGAAGAATTTATCAGCTCTTTTGGTCCATACAATGAAAGTGAATGGGTGCCAACATTTTTAATGTCCAAAAACCACATAAGTCAGCATAACATTAATCCATAAGGCTCCAGTAGTTAAATCAATGTCTTCCGAAGTGATTTGATAGGTGTGAGTGAGAAACAGATCACTTTCACATTTTTCTTGTGTTTTTGGTGATTCACGTTCTTAATGCATACCGCCCCCTACAAGGCAGGGAGAAGAATTTCAAGCAAAAAAGGACATAATTATTTATCTGTTTCTCACCCACACCTATCATATCACTTCTGAAAATATGGAATAAAAAAAAACTGGAGTTGTATGCATTACTTTTATGATACCTTTATGTCTTTTTTGGAGCGTCACAATGTTGGCACCCATTCACTTGCATTGTATGAACGTTCAGAGCTGAAATATTCTTCTAAATTTATAATCTGTGTTTTGCAGAAAAAAGAAAGACACACATCTGGGATGGCATGAGGGTGAGTAAATGATAAGAGAAATTTTCATTTTTTTGGTGAACTATCCCTTTAACTTCCGTAATGTGACGTGTTTTTGATTACAACTGAATATTCAGCCGGAACTGATTCAGAACGGGACTTGATTTTATCAGTATTTGAGTAGATCATGATAAGTTAGGCTATGATATGTAAGGGATAATAATGTACTAAATATGCTGGTCATTATTGCAAAATAAGATTTTTGTCATCATAAAGGAATTGTTTTGTGATACGTTCTCTTGCATGTTACAATGATACTTTCCATTCAGTCCATTTATTTGGTATTGAATTTGTTTTATTTGTGAAAACAAGGAGATTGTGAAGTAATACAAGAGACGTGAAACTAGCACAGCTATGTAGGAAATTGGATGCCAGGAACAACAGTCAGGTACATAGTTTATCTAACTATTTGGCCCAGTTTGACCAATCAGAATCAAGTCAAATATACAATACAATTATCACAATAAAAAATTTGGTTGGTATTGCTTCCCTACCGGCCACACGAGCCTTGAATACGAGAAGTTCTGAGGCGAAGGAAATTATGAAAACAAGCTTTTTCATAATGTGTACTTTTATCCAAGTAATGTGCACAGTGGCCAGTGGCATATATTAAGAGACTAAATAGGGCTATTTTGATTTCAAATTGTCTTTAAAAAGTAATGAAAGATATTGAAATTCAGCGGTCCCTCTGTCTCACTCCCAGACAATGGCCCTGCCAACTTTGAGCGTAAGCCGTGCTGAACAACTAGTTCCAATGGGTCTTTCTCTTCCCCTCATTAAGCACCCTTTTCCAATCAATGGCTTTCTGGGAAAAAGTAATGATTCCAGTTAATGTTCTGCATTGGCTTTTACATCACACTCAAACTCTGTCCGTCATCCAATCCACTGTCTAATCATCATATTGTCTCTTCTCCAGATTGTATCAGCTGTTCAGTATTGTCATCAAAAACACATTGTCCACAGAGATCTCAAGGTAAGTTTCGTCTCATGTCATTTTGAATTCTTTTACTTGCATGTCTGGGGTTATCTGAGTGATACGTTCCTGTCATTCCTTTAATTCCAAGCAAAGTATGACATTTTAGGTTGAAATATCAGCACCCTTAAATATATCATTCTCTTGTTTTAAAAACTGCTGTTCATACATAAAATGGCCCTAGAAATTATTTGGACACTTTTGTCACAATGCGTACATGTCTTTGCAATTTCTATAATAAAATATCAAAGCAAATGCCATTTATTTTCAAGAAAGGCTCAATTAGCCAATTAGAGTGTTTTCACATTATAGCTTTTGGTACGGACCTGATGCTGTTTATCATCATAGTTTGGATCATGTACTAGTTGGTATGAAAGTTGTTATCTTAACCATCTGAGTCCGCTTGAAAATTGGGATCAGGGGTACAGTTCATGTGGAAGTGAACTGCTATTGATCACGTTTAATTGTTTGCTTCCTGAGTCATTATCTAGCTACGATAAACAGTTGGTCGTAGGCAAGGTGGTACTCCGTTTGATGTCGCAAACATCCTACAGTTTTAGCCAGGTAATGCAATGTGAAAACAAGGCAAGTGGAATGGAATTCTGGTTCAGACTAAAAAAATCGAAGCAATTAGTCTCTGATCTATGTAGAACATCAGCAAGAAAGCGGCAGAATATGGAGCATAACCCCTGAACCCCTGTTTCTACTATCACTCTCTTTTATGCCTGCTTTACACCCTCCGAGTCTCCATGCTCTGTTACACACTTTGTTTCCAGACTGATGCTTTCTAAATGATGCATGAGGATTGCGCCACAGTAAGAGTGAGGCTGTCGAAATGACTCGTGTGAGGGAAGCCAGGTGGAAAGATGGGTCTTTTTTATTTTGTAATGTGCTGTATCTTTTACTGTGTGTACCTGTCTGTTAGTAAGGAGTTATTGTAAGGAGCATCTTGGCAGGAATACATAAATGACTCATATAGAAACGTATCCAGGTCATGCTTCATCCCCCAAAAAAAACAAGGTGCGTGCGTGCGTGCCTGTGCGTGCACTCGCAGTAAATAGCCTCATGACAATTAAATCTGTTTTTAGCATTGTGACATTTAGATTCATCAAATTAAGCTAATTGTCCTCCCCAAATTAAATTTGGCTGTTGAGGGTCTTTTATTCCTTTAATTCTTAATGGTGATTCTGTCTACTGTGATTCAGTAATTTTATTAAAATCTTTTCTATTTAAATTCAAATAAAATATTTAAACTGGTCCTTTTAAATTTATTGTAAGATAATACATTATTATTATAAGTAGCATATATTAAAGGCAGTCCAACAAATACTACCATGATGTAAAAATACAATTTAAATTAAAAAACATTTCACATTAAGATTTTAATTACAGAAATGATAATTGAGAGTGAAATGTAAAATATCTTGGTGGTCCTAAAAATAGGCTTAATTGTCTTAAGCAAAATATATGTTACCTATTTTATTTTATAATTTATTTAATTTATGCGTTTATTTATTTTAGGGCAAAATTAATTATTAATAATATTATTAATGTATTAATCAGAGGCTCCCAGCCAACAAACAAAAACAAAAACAAACCCCTTTGAATTTCATTTCTAACTTTTTTACCTTTTACTTGCTGCAGGCAGAAAACCTCCTGCTGGATGCAGATATGAACATCAAGATTGCAGACTTTGGCTTCAGTAACGAATTCACGATTGGGAACAAACTAGATACATTTTGTGGCAGCCCACCGTATGCGGCCCCTGAACTTTTCCAAGGCAAGAAGTACGATGGGCCAGAAGTGGACGTGTGGAGTTTGGGGGTCATACTCTACACACTGGTCAGTGGATCGCTTCCCTTTGATGGACAGAACTTAAAGGTTAGTGTGTTCAGCCCTGAAAGGTCACCTTCATAGAGAATCATACAACAGCCACACAAATGTCTCACTCAGTGATTTGTGAAGCAATAAGCCACAAGAGGCTGTGTGTTTGTGGGGTTTTTTCTCCAAGTTTAGGGGTGTTGTTGTGGTACAATGTAATATACAATGATAAAAACACCATGTACTAACAAAACGTCCACAGAACTGCCGCTCACCGCTCACTTTTTGGTTTTTGGCTCCATTTAGAGTATATTCTAGAGACTTGTGCGTGACCAACTGTTGTGATTGCACCAACAATCATGCCACGGTCCAAATCACTGAGATCACATTTTGTCCCCATTCTGATGGTTGATATGAACATTAACTGAAGCTCCTGACACGTATCTGCACTGCTGCCACACTATTGGCTGATTAGATAATCGCATGGATGATTGTTGGTGCCAGATGGGCTGGTATGAGTATTTCTGTAACTGCTGATCTTCTGGGATTTTCACGCACAACAGCCTCTAGAATTTACTCCGAATGGTGCCAAAATCATCCAGTGAGCGGCAGTTCTGTGGACAGAAATACCTTGTTGATGAGAGAGGTCAACAGAGAATGGCCAGACTGGATCGAACTGACAAAGTCTACAGTAACTGAGATAACCACTCTGTACAATTGTGGTGAGAAAAATATAATCTCAGAATGCTACTACTGAGATGCGGTTGGCACTGTTTTGGCAGCACGAGGTGGACCTACACAATATTAGGCAGGTGGATTTAATGTTGTGGCTGATCGGTGTGCATATATAAATTAATACGGTGGCACATTTAGTACAAAACTAATTTCAAACATTTAAGCATACACCTTCAGATCAAAATATTTTTAAGATCATGAGAAACATTTCAGTCAAGTGTGTATATATATATATATTTGTTGTAAAAGCTATTAATTTTATAAGAATTTGTAGTCCCTCTTGTTTTCTGGAAAAAAATACAATAATTTTTTTTGTGTACTTATAACCTACAGGAACTTCGAGAGCGTGTACTGAGGGGCAAGTATCGCATCCCTTTCTACATGTCCACTGACTGTGAGAACCTCTTGAAACGCTTTCTGGTGCTGAACCCCATCAAGCGGGGCACACTCGAGGTGAGAGGACGTGGTGAAAATGTAAGAAAACATTGATATACGAGAACACAACCAAGCATCTGTCATCCTCTCTCTTTTCCTCTTCTCCCTCCATCACAACCGTTTCCCTGGGAGCACTCTTTCATCACAGCATGCTCTCTATCCTCATTAATTAAACATGAGTCTAAAAGCTCATTTGCAGACACACCCCTTTTTCAACTTGCATGCCGAACTCCCAGTGGCCCAGGGAAATGGCACCCCCAGTATTAGGGGGCAATACATACAGGTTATTTGCCTTTAAAAGTTTAAACACTGTTTCTGAGGGGCTTTTAAAATATTGCTTTTTATTTGAGCAGATGGTCCATTGTCCTTTGAATTGTTAGAACACAAGGCAAATTCCATGTGGCAGTATTAATGCATTGCATTGATATTGCAAAACAAATATCTGTTCCACCTTTATGGTTTCCCCAAGGAAATATCCAGTTGCCCTACTTTCAAATGTGTATTTTGTTTCCTGCATAATCATGCATATTTATGATCCAGCAGATGAGAAAAACCTCTTCTTCAACTCTGTGTATGTCTGTTTCAGCAAATCATGAAGGATCGTTGGATTAACGCAGGCTGTGAGGAGGACGAGCTCAAACCCTTTATGGAGCCGGAACTCGACATCTCAGACCAGAAGAGAATTGGTATGGAATCAACACGCACTATTTTTGTCATCTCTAATTCTTCTCTAATGTTCACATCAACCATCAGAATGGGGAAAATGTGTGATCTCAGTGATTTGGACAGTGGCGTGATTGTTGGGTTCAGATGGGCTGGTTTGAGTATTTCTGTAACTGCTGATCTCCTGGAATTTTCACGCAAACAGCCTCTAGAATTTACTCCGAATGGTGCTAAAAACCAAAAACATCCAGTGAGTGGCAGTTCTGTGGATGGAAATGCCTTGTTGATGAGAGAGGTCAACAGAGAATGGCCAGACTGGTTCGAACTGACAAAGTCTCCGGTAACTCAGATAACCACTCTGTACAATTGTGGTGAGAAGATTAGCAGCTCAGAATGCTATTCTGATTCACGGGTCGGTGCTGTTTTGGCAGCACGAGGGGGACCTACACAATATTAGGCAGGTGGTTTTAATGTCTATTGAGTGTCTCACTGTAACCCAGATTTAGCTTTTTTTTAAGAAGAGGCGGGACAAGTCGAAAAAATGTTTTGTGGTACTCAACGTTATGCCACAAATGCTGTCGATTGAGCTTAACTTGTACTGAACCCAAAAAATGTCTTTATGACTCAAGGCTGATAACCGGAAAGTTGCAGGTTCGATCGCTAATGTAGTAAGTCACATCCCACAATAGCCACGTTCCTACAGTTTCATTTTGGCTCTAATTAAACGCATGTGAACAAACTAATAAAAGTGCTTTGATTTACAAAGGAGTTTCCCAGGTGAACTTGACTGAGTAACCCTGCTCTTGGGTCATTGTCCCTGTAATAAGTTCATGGGGCTGTGCCGACATCGCATTGTCATTTGGCGATAAATATTCCAATTTTTAGTCTGTTCTAAAACAGATTCCATGTTTACTGTCTTTGCAGGTTTATAAATTTTTTGCAACACTATGTGAGCTTTTAAGGCTAATTTATACTTCCTGGGTGAACAGGCTTTGCTTAGTTCACCTACAATTGATGATGAAATGCAGTGGCATTTATGTTCTTCCAATGTGTTCATTTGGTGTGTTTGTGCACATCCCTGAAATTATTGACCTAGGAGAACTCGACTGGTTATAGAGCATTGATGATTGGTTAAAACGAATTGTGGGTGTGGTTTGTACATGATGCTTTTTTATTTACAATCGCATATGATGGCTGAGGAGTTATTAACTAGGTTATTGTAGTAAAAATGTATAAGTTTGAAGCCTGTCTCTCTGAGATTGTGCAGAAGTATACTTTTTTTGCATGATTGGCAACACAAACTCTGCAAAGACAGTGTGGCCATGACAAATGAGTAAAGAGAGATTGGAGTTTTTAGAAGTGGAAGGTACTGTGACAAGTTTAATAAAGCAAAGAAGCGACACAGCAGTCCACAGAGAGAAAAAAACGGCATTATTGGCTTTTCTTGTGGCTGGAACAGTACGTTAAACACCGTGGCGTAACCCTGAAGCTTAAGTATATACACCAGCTTTGTTCGTAGAGGGTGCGTTTGTTGTCCCAAGAGAAAAAAGGTTGACTTCTTTCAAAGTATAAACCAGGCTTTAGTGTTAATCTTTCACATAAACATGTCAGATAATAAAAGGAAGCTCATTGTTTTGTTTTTTTTGTTCAGTACCTCAGGCTGCTGTCGCAGATTTTTTTATTTGAACCACTATGTGGCATAGTCAACAACTGTAGCTTCAGGGTCAGATGATCACATTAAGCCTACCACAGTTTGCACAATATTGTTTTGAAAACAAAAAAGCAGAACTTCCTTTTTAAAATGTAAAACTTCTCAATGAGAACTTTCTTTCTCCAGAAAAACAAAGACTGAGCAGACAGTACAGTATGGGTTAGTTGCATTAAAGCTGACATGTGTAATTCTTTTTATTTCTACATTTTAAATATTCTTTCTCATATCCTAAGTCAATATGCAGAGTCAACAATAAGTAAGCCATTTGTAGGTTGATTGTAGCACTGTGGCTCTGTGGTGCTATCAAAACATTTCTCTGTTTGTTTGAGCATCCCAACACAGCCATATTTGCTCAACCAATAGTGTAAGTTTGGGGCAGGAAGCTCTGTTTGCACAACCAATGTAAGGTGGGGGAGGGGAGCATTTTCTGGAATCTGTTTGAAAACAGTGATAAGCTCCGACTGGCGATGCTAGTGCTGAAGAAATGCCACAAATCAGCTTAACTGCATAACTGTTTATTTGATAACTAGTTTGACTGAACTCCATCTGTTTTTGTGTGTATCGATGAAACAATCCAAAGTTACAGATGTAATAAGATGCTTTCTGTTCCCTATAACTAAGGGGGGTGAGCAAAGACTTTATGGTTCACAGGAGAGTCCAAGATATACACAGATCAGCCACATCATTAAAACCACCTGCCTAAAATCATGTTGGTCCCACTCGTGCAATCAAAACAGCTCTGACCCGTCTAGGCATGGACTCCACAAGACCTCCTGAAGGTGTCCTGTGGTATCTGGCACCGAGATATTAGCAGCAGATCCTTTAAGTCCAGTAAGTTGCGAATTGGAGCTCCATGGATTGGACTTGTTGGTCCAGCACCCTGTCATTGGTTCACCGGTTATCCTTCCTTGGACCACTTTTGGTAGGTAGTAACCACTGCATACCGGGAACACCCCACAAGACCTGCCGTTTGGAGATGCTCTGACAAGGGCCAAATTGTGATTGCTAGATGACTGGGTCAGAGTCATTCAGATCCTTACGCTTGCCCATTTTTCCTGCTTCCAACACATGAAATTCAAGAACTGACTGTTCACTTGCTGCCTAATATATCCCACCCCTTGACAGGTGCCATTGTAATGAGATAATCAATGTTATTCACTTCACCTGTCAGTGGTTTTAATGTTGTGGGTGATCAGTGTAGATGTTTTGGCTTTTCTGCATTGCATAATGTCCTATTAAGGCAACGTGTGTGTGCGCGTGTGTGTGTGTGTTGGTAAACGTTTTTGCTCAGCTTGCACAGAGGCTGTTCACTTAGCATGCTTCTCTCAACGTGATACTGATAATGGTTAGTGACTCTCGGCATCTTTACCAGGTTTCAGCAGTGTTTTCTGCCATTTTCCCATCAATCCCATGTGTTTTCTGTAAAATCGATCGCTGAGCCATTATATAAATTACTTATTTTCCCATGCAGGTCTTTCATTATGGTATGAGCTGTCTCTGATAACCCCGCCCCTAAACATCAGTTAATGACAAACCCGGCTGTGACTGGTCGCTTTACAGGTTTTTGGAGTGCCTATAACTCAAAGTATTGAAGAGATGGTAACACTACTTCTACTTTATTAATCTTAATGAGGATGAATCTCAGTTGCCTCCACGTCTGAGACGTCAATCCGCGCAGCTTATCACTTAGCATGTTGAGCGCGTTACCG
This sequence comes from Xyrauchen texanus, assembly GCF_025860055.1. Classification (NCBI taxonomy): domain Eukaryota; kingdom Metazoa; phylum Chordata; class Actinopteri; order Cypriniformes; family Catostomidae; genus Xyrauchen; species Xyrauchen texanus. The sequence goes on from NC_068305.1 coordinate 37,230,490, forward strand.
CGGAGACGTAGCGCGTGTGGAGGCCCACGCTATTCTCCAAGGCATCCATACACAACTCACCATGCACCCCACCGAAAGCAAGAACCACACATTGTAGTGACCATGAGGAGGTTACCCCATGTGACTATACCCTCCCTAGCAACCATTTAGTTGCTTGGGAGACCTGGCTGGAGTCACTTAGCATTCCCTGGGCTTGAACTCGCGACTAAAGGGATGGTAGTCCGTGTCAATACTCGCTGAGCTACTCAGGCCCCTGTACTGATTTTCTTATTCATTTTCTGTCCTAAAAGACTGTAAATCATATAGTTTGAGTATCTGAAATTTGGTTCATGTGACATGGAATTACCCTGTTGGCATTATATTGGTCTTCTGCTGCCCTTCCTGGCAATCATCCATTGAATAGCCCTTATGGCCAAGCACTAATTTTGATTCCTGCTAGCTGGTAACTATATCCTCCTTATGTTGATCAGTTTTTAATCCATCTAAATATTGTTAATTATTTCAGATATCATGGTGGGAATGGGTTACTCTCGGGAAGAGATCCACGAATCTCTAACCAGGATGAAGTATGACGAAATTACCGCTACCTACCTGCTGTTGGGAAGGAAGTCCACAGAGGTGAGGCTTTTCAGGGAGAGCATGTCTGAAATGGATACGTTTGCAGGGTGATCTGACATTTAGTATCAACATTAGACAGTACCCTATACCCTTCACAGACCCTCCGATGTAAATTGCCCACGTAAATGGCAAGTCTGGCTGGCTTTCACAAAGTTCAAGTTGGTCAAGGTGCGCAGGTTTTTATCAGACAACCGGGAAAGTAAGTTGTGTTTGCAATGTGCCAGGCTGCTTCAAGTTCTCATATAAGATAACATTTTTAACTTTGTTTTTTACAGTTAGAGGTGAGTGATTCCAGCTCCAACAGTAACTTGTCTTTAGCCAAGGCCAGACCCAGCTGTGAAAACAATAACGGCCAGTCTCCATCTCACCTCAAAGTTCAAAAGAGCACCTCCTCCAATCAGAAACAGCGGCGTTATAGTGACCAGGGTAAGTACCCTTTTTTTTTTTTGAGGACCGACAGCCTCATACACTATTCACATTCATTGTATGCAACAAGGATTAGCATAAATTTTTGTGTTCCACGGAAGAGTATAATGGAATGGAAAAGTTCCTTTCTGACACTGCTAGGCCTTGAGGCCTTACCGATATCTATTCTTTCCTACTTTATTTCTTAATTTACAGCTGGACCAGCCATTCCCTCAGTGGGCTACCCCAAGAGAAGTCAGACAACTTCTGCAGAGAGTGACCATAAAGAGGAGGGTACTGCACAGGCACGAAAGTCCAGCACATCGGGAAGCCGTGGAATGGCCCCGCCGAGCCCGATGCTAGGCAACGCAAACAACCCAAACAAGGCTGACATTCCTGACCGCAAAAAGAGCACCGGTGTCCCTGGGGTACGTAAGCCCAGATGGAAACAAGAATTGTGATGTATAAAGGCTTTTATAATGTTTAAAATCTTCACATTTAAACTGTGTCCTTCTGCCGGGAAAAGGTCATACACGGTTTAAGCGTGCAACCGCCTTTATCGCTGTTTTGTCAGCTTATTCAATGTACACATGTCTGTTTATATTTTCAGTCAAGAATGGAGAAAATCTAATCTTTTAAAATGGTTTGTTAATTCATATTTATTGTCTGCTTTTGTTTCAAAATCCAGTTTATTAAACAATGGACAAAACTCACAAAACAATGGTGGAATCTGTATTTCCACAGAGCAATTCTGTGTCAAGCGGTATGACCAGAAGAAACACGTATGTTTGTAGCGAGAGGAACGCCACGGACCGCAACTCTGTCGTCCAGAACGGCAAAGAGAACAGGTGAGCCCTGAGAACTTCCCTTTCTCAGGTCAAAGGTTGTGACTCCCTCCATCACCAAACCCACTGTTGGACTGTTTTATATGCATTAATAAACATTACATATAATAAGCAGAATAATTTGACAAAGGTTGTTTTTTAATGACCGTTCACTTCCAGAATTTGACCAGCAAACTGAAATACTCCGCATCAATCATAATGGTGGTAAACACTAAGTGGGAGGGACTTATTTCAGCCCATGTAATTGTTTTTGTCATGTAAATTTGGTTTAAAAGTTAATGATTAGGTTGATGTATGCATCGACTGGAGGAAGATCTGTTGAACTAGAGATTGAAAAAACGACACCTTCAGGTATAACAAGACATGATCTGAACAAGCATTCTGAATTCATTTGGATTTTCGCATTACTTTTGAGTTCAGGACCTTCATCCTCATAGAGGGCCCTGTCCTGCTGACTCGTGTCGATTACATCTCACACAAAAGATGGGCATCCCTGCTGTGCCAGTCTGCCATGCTTAACCTCTTAGTTTGCTGACCACAAAGGACACGAGTGAGGCCAGGATCTGAATTCTGTATTAACTATGTGCAAAACTGCATTTCAGTCATGACAACTCTCTGAAAAATTAAGCATGATAATGCAGGTGTGGCATATTGATAGGATATTGCTTAACATACTAGATCTGCTATGCTGCTGCTTCTGGAGACCAAGTATGGAGACTTGCTAGTGCTAGAACAAACACAGACATGCTGAGCTAAGCATGTATGACATGTTGCTGCACAATTAGACATAAATACAGTTCCCATGTTGCAGATCTAGACAAGTGGCACTGGAGAGGAGGGTTTCAGAGAAAACTCTCGTAGCTCGCGGCAGTGAAACCGGCTTACCTGCAAACTGAGCAAATTTAAATCTTAGGCAAAGGGAAAGTATGTTAAGGCATACTTAAGTTTATTGGCTACCCGATTACATGTCAAAGGACCTATCAGCTTACACCATGTGAGCCGATTGGCTTGACATGTCATATGTGAGCAAGCTGATTGGCTAACACAAGGGTTCCCAAACTTTTTTTTGTCACCTAAATTAATTTCATTAAGTAAACTGATATTTAAGTGTTAACCTATCATAATATAATACATTTTAAATCTTTGCACTTTATTTTTCTACAATCACAGTTTCTTTTCAGGACTATAGTGCAAACATTGTCAGGTTAATGAAGGTTAGGCTACTTTTAAAACCTGATTGCATTGCTGATAATTTACTTATGTTATGTCATAGCTTTGTATAGAGAGTAGCGCTTAATTTACTTTTGCATTAAAAAGTGCCATTTTCTCACCATCAGTCAGTTGCGTGACAGTGCGCACTTTCTGTCTCGCATATGCAGCGCATGGGGAGATAGTGTGTACTCTCCACGTTCTTAACTATCTGCAAAAACTTTTGTTCACATGCACACGCTCTCATACCATCAATGGTAAGAAAGTACACAAGGTTGGTTAAAAGAAGAATTGACGTGCTTGGTTTAAGTTGTGTTCATTCTAGTTTTTTAATTGCCAAATAACGGACAACATTTTGAATCATCCGTCAATGTTTTTAAAAATTGGTAAATGTTGCAAATATTTTCGTATGCAACCTTTACACTCTCAGGAACCCTCTGGAGTTCCCTCAAAAACTCCCAGGGGTTCGCAAACCCCCATTTGGGAAACCCTGGGCTAACAGATAACAAGTTCAAAGAATCTATCAGCTTGTGCCGTGTAGACTTTCATGCCTGAAATAGACTGGTCTGTGGGTTAGCTGCATTTGTCGACTGGTCGGTCTTAAAGACGCTCTGTATAATTAGGTTTATTTAGGATTCACCTGATCTGATCTAATGTATTTCTCAGGTATTGTTTACATAAGGTGCATTTTATGATGAAGAAAAAATAAACTGAACATAAAGGAATGGGCAAGAATGTAGGGGGTCGCGAGACCAGTTTATAATAGTTGGACCATTTTTTTGACAAACTGTTCCGAGACAGTTTTATCATGCAAACTGTCTAACAGCTAAAAGCATGGCATGCTATTTAAAGCACTGCCGAATGAATTTTATTCATTGTATTGAGATGTAGGCCTTAAAATATAAAAACTGAAGAAAATAAATAGTAAATAATCTAGATAAACTAGTCGAACTCACTAATCGGCTGGTCGGTTGTTGGCTGAATAGTCGACCATGGTGGCACATCGATATCTCGTATTACTCTCTCTCTCTCCCTCCTTTGCTTTTTCTCTGCTCATGATTTAAATCTTATTTACTCTGCTTTGTTCATATGAACAAACTATGACTGATCCATCCAACTGCTGTTTATTTGCCCACCTGCCATTGACCAGCCTGAGTGAAATGTCAGGATGTGTCAGCACAAGTCTGACGGCGAACGCGGTGACTCTTGCTGCCTCGTCAGCCTCGGTCCGTCTGCGCCACCAAAAAGCCACCTCCCTCTCTCCATCTGGACACACCTGCTGCGCCACCCTGCTGCCCACCAATGGTGCCACTGACCTCTTCAGGCCCAAGTAAAAATGAGTTTAGCGTCTGTCTCTAGTGTCTCTCCTTGCTCAACTTCAATTTAACATCCTTTGACCTGTCTGCGTCTTTGATTTCATGCCCCCTTTGTCTCATCCCAAGGGCCCCTCCCACATCCCTCTAGTGTCTCAACCAATTTAGGAATGACCTGTTGATGTTTGTTTATGGATTTTCTGCATCTTCCCACTCAAACCGTTAATACTTCTTGTGTCTAAATCCACTAATATAGGAAATTAACTCTATTAACCTTGTCAAAGCACTAGCTGCAGGACTCATTTTACAGTTGAAATGTTTAATGGCTACAATAATTGTCTTCACACAGATTAAGGATTTATTTAAAAATGAGGTCAATCACTGGTTTTATAAATATACTGTAGATGTTGGTATCAATTTTAAGTTCCCATCATACCAAGGTGTGGACCATCAAGTGCTTAATTGAATGATTTAAAGGTTGACTGTTGCAAAGAAAGATGAGGGGAGTCTTTGTGTATTTAAACTGAATGAGAACTATAATGGTAAATGGCTTGATAGTATGTGAACAAATCCTGAGCACCCTTAGAATCTTGAATGGTTTAAGATGTACTGTACCTAGTGAAAGACTCATTTATTGTCACATTTTTCTGACTATAAACCATTAGCATTCTGCACGTAACCACTGACCCAATTTCTATATAGTTTTTTTCTTTTTGACTTTCTTTTTGAATCTCCCCCCTCTTTCACTCTTCAGTACGAACACGGCTCCAACAAGTCAGCAGAACCCTGGTTCCTCCACCCACAGCATTAGTAGCGCAACTCCCACGGATCGCCTGCGTTTCCCACGAGGCACGCTTAGCCGCAGCACTTTCCATGGAGGCCAGCTGAGGGATCGACGCACAGCCACTTATAACGGACCCCCTGCCTCTCCCACCTTATCTCATGATGCTACGCCTCTCTCGCAGTCCCGAAGCCGTGGATCCACAAACCTCTTCACAAAACTCACGTCCAAGCTAACACGGAGGTAAACAAACACTCCACACTCTCAGAAAACAACAGAAACTTACACATCAGAAAGTCCCTCTGAGTAATTATCCTCACAAAGTCCTCAATTGTCAGTAGAATAAGAATAAGGCAAGATGAACGAAGTCGTATTTCAAAATGTAACAAAAGGACGTTAGAACCAGTAGCAGTCGATACTGTCTCCAACTTATGATGTACAGAGTGGTAAATTGTCCCCTTTATGCCCTGCTTACAACACATTTGCCACTTGATACCCCCCTTTCAAAGAATTGAAAGGTTTTTTTTTTTTTTTTGTGTTAACATGGCCAGCAAATTGTTGAGGATTGTAAAGATTTTGTTAGTTTGTTTACCTTCTCTTATGGTCTTTAAGATCAGTGCTGTGATTTTTGCAAGTGATCAATTTTCATGACAAGGTGAATGTCACAATAACATGTCCAGGTCACATTTCTGCCCAAAATTTTAAAACAAAACATAAGAAATCATATTTTGCTTAGATGAAGTCTGTCTTTTAACCATTAAGATTGTTTTGCATTTGACAAATGTAATTAAATTTCTTTTTTTTTTTTTTTTTTATGACAATTTTAAGACATTTCCTCAAATTCTCATGCCTGTAATGCATCCGGACATTTTAATATATATTCTTTTCATATTATTATTTTTAATGGTGCTTGTCATTACTGTAAAACATTCTTTTTTACTGTATGACAGTAAAAAAAATACTGCAAGACGGGCTGGTTTGAGTATTTCTGTAACTGCTGATCTCCTGGGATTTTCACACACAACAGTCTCCAGAATTAACTTCGAATGGTGCCAAAAACAAAAAGCATCCATTGAGCGTCAGTTCTGTGGATGGAAATACCTTGTTGATGAGAGGTCAACAGAGAATGCTCAACATGCTCGAACGGACAAAATCTACGGTAACTCAGATAACCACTCTGTACAATTGTGGTGAGAAGAATATCATCTCAGAATGCTGCTCTGAAATGCGGGTTGGATCCGTTTTGGTGGCACGAATGGGACCTACACAATATTAGACATGGTGTGTGTGAGTGTGAGTGTGAGTGTGAGTGTGTGTGTGTGTGTGTTTGTGTGTGTGTGAGCGTGTATTTATCACTTTGTGGGGACCAAATGTCCCCATAAGGATAGTAAAACCCGAAATTTTTGACCTTGTGGGGACATTTTGTCGGTCCCCATGAGGAAAACGGCTTATAAATCATACTAAATTGTTTTTTGAAAATGTAAAAATGCAGAATGTTTTCTGTGAGGGTTAGGTTTAGGGGATAGAATATAAAGTTTGTACAGTATAAAAACCATTATGTCTATGGAAAGTCCCCATAAAACGTGTGTGTGTGTGTGTGTGTGTGTGTGTGTGTGTGTGTGTGTGTGTGTGTGTGTGTGTGTGTGTGTGTGTGTGTGTGTGTGTGTGTGTGTGTGTGTGTGTGTGTGAAACTACCATTCAAAAGTTTGGGGTCACTTGCCTGACATGTTTCTCTTGATCTGAAGGCGTATGCTTAAATGTTTGAAATTTGTTTTGTAGACACAAATATATTTTTAAATTATTTAATTACAAAACTAACATTTAAAAAAAAAATAAACTGTTTTTGAAATTGACGACTTGGTCCGAATAATTAAGAAAAGCAGCCACTAAGTGCCTAACATAGAGATGGGAACTACTTCAATACTGTATAAAAAGCATCCCAGGGTGATACCTCAAGAAGTTGATTTGAGAACATTTCTGCAAATTGTGGCCACATTGAAGATGCTAAAATATAAAATAGTTTAGATTTACTTTGGATTTTTTGTCACAACATAATTCCCATATTTCCATTTCTATTATTCCATAGTTGTGATGACTTTACTATTATTCTAAAATGTGAAAAATGTACATATAAAATAAAGAATGAGTCAGTGACCTTAAACTTTTGAATGGTTATGTATGTGTATGTATATATAAGTGAAAAGACGTGATAAACAAGATGGTGTGTGTCGCTAGTGTAAATTGTTACCCAGTTTGTTTGTTTTTATGTTCTTAATATTTCTTTTAATTCTGAATGTATCAGTGATACTAGTGTACAATCGTCAAACCCTTCTCAATATTCAATTTACTACTGATGAGCTCTTCAAACAGGATCAGAGAGGACCATACTTTGACCCCCCCCTCCCTTTTTGGCAAATATACCTGCTTGTTTGCATCAGTTGCCATGTTCTCTACCTGGGAGGAAGTGTTGCAGAAGATGAGGAAAGCGAAGTGGCATAGCCATCATGCTAAATTCTCGCTTGACGTCTCAAACTGCAAACACTTCGTCTCATGGCGTTCCTTAGAAGTACCATACAAGTGGATCTCACCTCTCACGGCTTGGATTTTTTGTTTGTAATGGACGCTCATTTAACCTCTAGGGATTTAAGCCCTTTTTCTGAACCTGTACCATCTGGATGCAAGTTTATTTTAATTCCCCACAAACCTCAGGTCAAGGGGGAGGACTATCAATTTTTATAAATAGTTTCTGCTGCCGGATTTTAATGATGGATGCCTATTCAAGTTTTGATCTTCAGCGTTTTCAACTGGAACTGATCGCAGTGGTGTATCAACCACTAAAATACTTTTATTTAACTGACTTTTTTTACCCAAGTTTGATAGATTTTTAATTCTTGGGGATTTTAATATACATGTCTGCTGTACATCAAATTCACAGGCTTAAGAATTTATCAGCCTTATTGATTCATTTGTACTTGTTCAACTGGTTAAAGGCCCCAATCATATACAGGGACACATACTTCATCTTGTTTTGTCGCATGGCTTGTCTGTCTGTTATGTCGAAATCTGTGATATTACTTTCTCTGATCATATGCCAATCAAGGTTACTGTTTCACATACACATCAGATTGCCAAAACTCACACTCCTGTTCATTGGACTTGCATGATAAGATCAACGACTAGTGGCGATTTTACAGCAGCATTTGAAGAGGTTTCTCAATCTCTTGAATACTTGTATCAGGATCTGAGTACAGAGGAGTACCTTCCCATGTTTAAATCAATTTGCACTGAGACCTCTGAAGGCTAAACATCCTAAAACCAAATCTGAGCCCTGGCTAAATGATACCACTCAGGCACTTAGTCAGGATTGCAGAAGAACTGAAAGAAAATGGAAAAACAATAAGCTTCAGGTGTCATATGAAATATTAAGGGATGCCTTAATATACAGCTCTCTGAAATGGTCTCGATTTCAGAGAGCTGTCAGAGCAGCCAAGTCTAAATATCTCTCTGCTATCATTGAAAATAATTGTTATAGACCCAAAACTCTTTTTAATACTTCAAAATCTGTTATAAATCCCCTTGTTAGTGTTTTTCCTGTTGTGTCTACATCTCTCTGTGTAAGTGTTCTTAGATTCTTTGCTCAAAAGATAGCAGATATTAGATCACAGATCATATTTTCTGCTCATGGTCTGTCTGTCCCGACTATGTGCACTTGTGTGTTAAGCCAGTTTGACCCTATTTCACTTTCTTCCTTACAAGAATTCGTTGGTCAGTTAAAGCTTACTGTTTCTCCCCTTGATGTTATTCCCACATGTCATCTTAGAAATGTTTTTAACATTATTGGGCCCAGTATCTCGTCACTTATCAACAAGTGCATTGTGACAGGAAATATACCAGATTACCTGAAACATGCAACTATACAACCTCTTCTCAAAAGGCCTAATCTAGACTACAGTTATGTCTCATTTTAGACCTATTTCAAATCTCCCTTTTATTTTACAGATTATAGAGATTGTTGTCCTTTGTCAACTGCAGAGTTTTTGCAGAGACTTTCAGCCGGGTCTCGTCTTGAGCAACGTGGGCATCCAAGGAAATGCCCTCACCTGAGTCAAATCTTACTTGAAAGTTTTTCATCTTCTAAAGCTCATCTTACTTGTGGGGTTCCTCAAGGATCCATTCTAGCTCCTGTTTTGTTTTCCATGCATATGCTTCCTTTTAGGTTCTATTTTTAAGAAACATAGTATACCCTTTCATTGTTATGTGGACAACACCCAAATCTATTTGCCCTTGAAAAAAGATAAGTGTGGCTTTGAACCCTTACTGGCCTGTTTATCTGATCTATAATCTTTGGATGTCTTTACATTTCTTAAACCAGACTGAGACAAAGACTGAGATTATTGTGTTTGGCCCTTCTGAGGCCTCTGGTATACCTAATCTTCATTTTGGCCTCCTTATGTTAAACCATCGGTGAAAAACTTGGGTGTTTTATTTGATAGTGCCTTAAGCTTGATAAACAAATCAATTCTGTAGTCAAATCTAACTTCCATTTAATGAGTTTTGCCTTAAGTCAAGTCTTCTCTATCCTTCAAGGACTTTGAAAGGGTGATTTTTAGACTTGACTATTGTAATTCTCTCTATATAGGAATAAGCCAATCATCTCTTGCATGATTGCAAATGGTTCAAAATGCTGCTGCCAGGCTTTTTGACAGGTGTATGCACACGCGAACGTATAACTGCTGTTTAGTCTCCCTGCACTGGTGGCCGATTCATTACAGAATTGAATTCAAATTATTACTATTTGTTTTAAGTCCTTAAATGGATTAGCGTCGTCCTATCTCTCTGATCTATTGTCTATTCACCAGCCTGGGATATCACTCGGGTCCTCCAATCAGAGGGTTTTGAGTGTCCCCAGGTCTAAATTGAAATTGAGAGGTGACCAAGCCTTTGCGGTAGTAGCTCCTAAGCTTTGGAACTGCCTACCAGTACATGAATTTAAATCAAAGTTAAAAACTTTCACTAGTTTTAATCCATTTCATATGTATTATGATGTGTAATGCACTTTATTTCTGAACAGTTTTTTTTTTTTTAATACATTGTGTATCTCTGTGTGTACTGATGAATTATGATTATGTTTTTATATTTCAAATAACTTCTATTGCAATGATTGTACTGCACTTTGGTCAACTGTCATTGTTTTATCTGTGCTATATAAATAAATTGACATGTCATTGTTAATTCATGGTAGTTTATAATGCATTAACTTATGTTAACAAACTATTTTAATTGTTAGTATATGTTGAAATTTACATAAAGGTTAATAAGTACTGTAAAAGTATTCATGGTTAGTTCATGTTAACTAATGTAGTTAACTGATGTTAACAAATGGAACTGATTTGTTAAGTGTTAGCTATTATATATTATATTACACAAGTATGTGTTCAGTAACTGTTATGACAATGTCAGAATGCAAAATCTTAATGGTCCTTGAAATATAGACTTAAGAGACATATATATATATATATGAAATATCGATGTTCACATGGATTTATGTCTTTGTAGAACTTGGAATTACAAGTTGTAAGCTCTCTCAGTTCTGACTTGACAGTTGTCATTTTTAAAATCTGCCTCAACAGTTAAAGGTAGTAGTGTAAAAAACTAAATTAAAATAGTTTAGCATGCTATTGTTACCTGGAGTGCTGTGTTATTAGCAAAACAATCTATTTTGGCATTATGAGTGTTTCCAAAAAACGACTAACTTTCTCCAAATACAATCTCTGAGTTACCATCTAGCAATTCTGACACAATGCCAACAAAGCACATGACATGTTTTTGACAAGATTTGTGACATTCCCCCATGATAACTTCATCAGTGGTGTCAAAATTCTCCCATATGCCCTCAAGAGATGATGCATCTACTCTAGATGTTGACTGATGTCTCTGTTTTCTGTTTTTTATTTTGTAGAAACATGTCATTCAGGTTTACCAAAAGGTAGGACTCACAATTGGCTCTGTGTGCAGTTTGAACGTGACCTGTAAAATGAAATGTAACTCTTAACCCTAGTGTGAAGATGTTTTCAATTAATTGCTTGTCACTCACCTTTGACACGGTCTTATTCGGAGTGTGACGGAGCATGCCTGAGACTTCTGCTGTTTTCTGATGAACAGAACCAGACAGACTTTACTAATCATACATGCATGACTGTTCACAGGTTACAACTGAGCACAATAGTAGATTGATTAATGTTCTTACATTTTCAAACATTAGAGATTTTTCCATTCAAAACATTCATGTGAAAGCATTTCCTTGTGACCCCCTCCAGACATTTCTGACATCCCCCTCCGGGTCTGATGTAGAGCCAACCACTTTTTTTTTTTTCTTTGTCAAATTTATCTCATGACAGTTATGCTCTCTACAATTACTTTCCCTCCAAATTCTCATTACCGTAACAAATCTGGACATTTTACTTTTGAAGGTTTATTTTTTTTATGAATTTAATCAGCATAAAGGCAGTACGACAAATACTATAGTAATGTACAAACAATTTACAAATTAAATGATATATAATAGTTTTCCATTAGAGCAATGAGACTTGCGTTATGATAATTAGAATTGGGGGAAAATATGTTTAATTGACATGAAAATGTCACAGTGAAAAAAAAAAACCCTAATAATAAAATATCTCAACTTTATACGAAATATAATTTCTTATTTCATTATATGGATTTTGATGTATGACCTGGATATGTACTTGACAGTTTCCATTATTGTAACGTAAACGTATACTCCATTTATATCACAACGAAATTCATCTTGAACTGTTAATCTGTTCTGACGATACGGAAATAAATGCATAAGTGCGCCTCCTGCGATAAGTTAACAGACTTGCTTTTGGTTGTGTAATTCAGGCCACCCTACTGGGCTCTTAATTTAGCTGCTGACAGATGTGGTGATTGAGAGGGGTTCTTTACAACATTTCTGGAGTTAAGGTACCAAGATTGACTGTTGCGACAACCTCCCCTCCCCGTTTCAGACCTGCTGTTGCAGAATTCTCCTCTAGAGCTAGATTTTCTGATCACTGCTCCTAGACCTCCCCAGGCATATTATTCCTTCAGGTGGCCTCACAATCCCAGCGCTTTAATTCTTCTTGCCAGTGATAATATAACGTGATATGCAGTCTTTCAACTCATGTATTGACCAGCTAAAAAGATAAACCTTACTTTCACTTGGTATCGTCATTCATATGAATTACACTTGCACTGCACAATCAATGTTCAGCCACCTGGAAAAGTAGTCCCAAATCAAAAGGACATTTACAGAACTTTTACAGCTCCAATAACAAAGAGAATTCATGTCCTTAGTATGCAGCCATGACATTTTCTTGTGTATATTTGCAGCATAAAGTCAGTCTGTGAAATATGACCTCATGTAATATTGCTTACATGAGGGGGACAAAAGGGTCAGACTATCATTCTTGCATTGCAATTGTATTCTGTTGCAATTTCCCCAAATGTTACTGTTTATTTACTGGAAAAATAAATAAATAAATATATATATTTCTAGAATTTGGCACTTTGAAAGGGACCTTGATATAAATACATTTTCATTTGCATGGCCCAAAATTACTAATTGGTCCATATCTTGTAATCACAATGTCCAAAGTGCTCATAAATTGGTACACATTGATGCCAGGACAATGTGAGGATACATGTGAAATTAAATACATTTCTGATGCTAGGAGGCAGTATAATGTAAGAAATTCCTCAAAACTGTGCTCTGATCAAAGTTGAAAATTGCTCCAAAACAACTATCAACAGCTTTCAAATTTGGCTGTTTTGGTCATTTTTTCCATGCATGCGCTTGGACCCTGACAAGTGCCACTTGTGGCCATAATTAATATTTTTGTTCTATATTATCAACCGTTATTGTCATAAAATACATTTTTTTTCTTTTACAAATGTTTGTCCTTTTTTGCTGTTTAACTCTGTCTTGAGGGAGTGAGACTAAATCAGTTGTTAACTACATAGAATCTATATAAAACTGCAAGTTGAATCATACAGGCAGGATATCTGTGTAACCCTCTGGGGTCAATTCATAAGAATGAATTGCAGCCAGTAAAAGAGGTGGTTATTTGCATGCCCTGTCTATAATGGTTTAGCACCCGATTCCCTAAGACCCTGTTTACACCTGATATTAAGATGAGTCTTGGGTGAACCGATTACATGTGGTCAGGTGTGACACATCACTGTTAATACCTGGTTGCTTAAATGCATCTCCTTTTGACCACTTGTGTTCGGATTTGGAAGGGATGTCATGACGACATTAGTCACTATGTCAATGTTTTACTTCATGACATTAAAGCACAACAAAGTCAGAAAAGATGAAGAAAGCATGAAATAATTACGGTGCGCTATTCCAGATGCAGCTGAAATTTAATCTAAGCTAAAAAGCAACATTTTGAACAATTATCTATTATTTTAGTGGATTACTGGTATTAACCTGAGCTTTAGATATTCTTGCTTGTCATAAGTGTCCCTGCATGTTGAAATCAGACACACTGAAGATCTGTGAAGATTAAAAAAAAAAATAAAAAAAATAATGTAATTTTTTGTTTAGTGCAGAGGTTGATTGACAGGTGAGGGGTGTTGCTTGGCTGCTGCCAGAATGAGGACGGATTAGCATTTACACCTCAAAAATACACAATGTGGTCACATTGTTATTTGGTTTTTGTGATCTGATCACTCAACTTTTTAGACCCCGTTTAGACCTGTATTTAGCACTGACCACATATGATTGGATTTTATCACCTTTTTCTCCAAATTTGGAATGCCCATTTCCCACTACTTGGTTGGTCCTCGTGGTGGCACGGTTTCTCACCTTAATACGGTTGCTTCTGAGACAGTCAATCCGTGCATCTTATCACTTGGCTCTTTGTGCATGACACCGCCGCGACTCACAGCATGTGGAGGCTCATGCTATTCTCCGCGAACTTGCAATGTGCCCCATTGAGAGCCAGAACCGCTCATCGCCACCACGAGGACGTTACCCCATGTGACTCTACCCTCCCAAGCAACCGGCCAATTTGGTTGCTTATTAGACCTGGCTGAAGTCACTCAGCACGCCCTGGATTCAAACTCATGACTCCAGGTGTGGAAGTCAGCGTCAATACTTGCTGAGCTATCCAGGCCCCCCAAAAACACATCTTAATACTAGGTGTAAACGGGGTCTAATGAAATTATGCAGATCAGGCAATGGCGCAAACACACCCACAAAACCTTTCCTGAATGCAATTTGTATGCCCAAATCTGATCTTTCGGGCCATTTCTGAACGCTATATAGCCAAGGATGTAGGATACTTTGGCAGGACTGAACAGCATTATTCACTACTGTGATCCAGACGCCTGAATCATCTCATGCTGGATATATGCCAGTTTATAACACGCTTCATCATTTGATGAATTATTGCTAATATTATTGATAGAAAATGGAGGAAAAACATCTCTTTTAAATAAAATTCATTTAACCGCCTGCTTTCATCTGGTGGTAATAGCCAGCAATTTTTGTGATTGAAGCGCAATCTTATAATACAGCTAATTTACATAGAAAGGAGGCCCGTTTGCATGGAATGACAGTGACTTAATTTAAATACCCAAGATGCAGTGGCGCAACTGTTTAGTGAATTTTGCCCTCTTTCTCCTGTTGTATGATTTTATAATTTCACACATGTCAACTTTAAGTCCTTGTCCAGTATCCTTCTCTGTTTATGCAGGAAATTGTATATGGAGATATTTTCCTGGTGGCATCTGGTCCAACGTTGTCTTTGATATTGTCCTTCTCTCTTTCTTTTGTCTTATAATGTCTGAAAGTCTTATTTTGTCTTATTGCTCCTTCCTTTATTACAAGAGTCTCAGATTTTCTTGCTTCTAAACTGTCTTTTTTTCTTATCCTGGTTTTTAAAGAGTGCCGGCAGAATGTGATAGAAATGGGAGGTATGAGGACTCGAGGTGAGATGGGTCATCTGGTTTTACAAATTTGATTTTCCCCCTTTTTTTTTTTTTTTTTACACCCCTGCATTGCTGTTCATATGTCACCCACTTGTGATTTCTGCAGAGATGGATCAAATAAGTTGAACTGAGTCTTTAGTTCAGTTTATATCCAACACAAATACACAGACTTAACCATATAAATGCTCTACAAACATGTACATGGGCATCTTCCATAATTACCCAAAGGCTGAAATGCATGATTTAATTTGTTTTAGGGGAGTCTGAAATGGACCAATGATCTTGCGAATCCTTGCCTGTAATGTACTGTGATCTGTCTCAAAGTCAGTAATCTTTTGGTTACATTAGCAGTTAGCTCTGTCTTGTGGCAACAACAAGAAAGTGCAACATGATTTATGATTTAATTCTGTATTGAATCATGATTTAAGTTTTTAAGATCTAATGGGGATTCTTTCTCTTGATATTTTTACATTTTTATGCTTTCATTCTTGAGTTGCTTGGTGCACTGTTTTTGTATCTCTGCATGGTTATTTCTGTTCATTGCATGTCAAATGCACTCAAGTTGTTCCATGCATGATGTGCTGTAACTTAAAACTTTGAGAAATCATAGAGGACCTTGTTTTCGTCGTGCCATGAGTTTTAAAACCAGAAACATTCTACGCAAGTATTTCAATGCAAATCTTCTAGCTACGCAGACTCTAAATGTATCTGATCACAATGCAACCATAATAATGTTATGCAAGGATGTACTGCATTCTCAACGTGGGCGTTAGCGTAAAATTTCTTCTTATACAGTCAGTTTTCTCAATTATCATGGCCTAGCAGCAGTTTGAAGACAATCTTTAAGGTAGTTAAAGTTAGTTAAGTGGTCAACGTGTTTATAGCTAGCTACCTGTGTAATGACTCATCTGCTTAAGTGCCTCTTTCATTTTGAATATATCATTTAGTTATTTAGCAAGGACCACACCACACAGAGGTGCCAAACCAAGCAATTTGCTATTGGTCAGTGATACAAATTTGTGATAAAGTTCCCCAAAATGTAACCCCATTCAAAATACATGCTAGGTGCGAAATTTTACCATGCAAGGGTAATTGTGACTGAGCCCTTAGGCATGTGAAGGTATCAAGGTAACTCAATCACCTCCTTGAGGTTTGTTAACACAGTAACTCAAGAAATTGCATTATGTACTAAAGAACAGTGTGCTTACAATGCCATGGCCAGGCATTCTCGTCTGCTTTTACGTACTTCCATAATGTTTTTATGCCCTAAGGCCAAAAACACTTTATGTATGTGCACACAGATATTACATTACAAACCTGAGAACTCAAGGGGGCGATAGAGTTACAGTCTAAATTCTACGCTGTTAAACTGGATGTGTTATTCTTCTGGTATGTTGCTATAAATGCATTATATTGACTTTAACCTAACAATATTCTCGTCAATCTATTACTCCACCATGACAGTAGTTGACTTGAAAGAGAAACCCCACCATATAAGTGAGCAGTTCACACTAATAGTGCCCCTTGTGGCAAAGTTAAGAATGCAACCCGTACTTGCATTGGGTTATGAATTGCACTGACACATTTTGGAATGCATCAGTGCACGAAATCGACCTAGAAACATTTGCGTTCTCGTACTTGGTTGTCATGTTTACACTAGCATGTCTAAACATACACACACACATGGATGCATATTACTCTCATGGTTTCCTTTTTTTCTCTTCGCAGTCGTAATGTATCTGGGGATCAGAAAGAGGAGCATAAAGATGCCAAACCCCGCTCGTTACGTTTCACATGGAGCATGAAGACCACCTCCTCCATGGAGCCCACAGAAATGATGCGCGAGATCCGCAAAGTCCTGGACGCCAACAACTGCGATTACGAGCAGCGTGAGCGCTTCCTGCTTCTATGCGTCCACGGTGACGGGCACGCTGAGAGCTTGGTCCAATGGGAGATGGAAGTGTGCAAGCTGCCCCGTCTCTCGCTAAATGGCGTGCGCTTTAAGAGGATATCAGGAACATCCATTGCTTTCAAGAACATCGCCTCTAAAATTGCCAATGAGCTAAAGCTGTAAAGAAATAAAGACTAAATCTATTGAGAAAAAAACAGCTTAAAGGACTAAGGCACACAAGAACTAGAGTAATCAAGTTGTACATTCTTTTTCAACAAGTAGCAGATACAAGGATTGTTTTTCTCAACACCTACAATGTATGTCCTGAACATATTGTATAAAATCATGCCTTAGGCAGTAATTTCCTGCATCTTTGAAGCATTATTATTATTATTATTATTATTATTGTCGTTATTATTGTCAGATGGTTTTGAACTGTAGGAAAACAAAATGACAGTTTAATTTTATTTTTCTTTTGTCGATGCACTACTGCAGTAGGTACCCTATGGGGCCAAAAATGAACACCAGTGACTGAAAACTTGTATTGTAATGGACATAAGAGGGATGGTTAATTGCTCCAGTATTTGGTCTTTACGATACTGCCCTTCTCGCAGTCCTTCTTGAATGCCAAAACAAAATGGCCACAATGTTTCGAATTAGTTAGGACATTTATTTGCACACATTTTCCCCTTAAAGCACAATTTTTTTGGGGGAGTATATGTGCTTTTTCTCAATCTCCTATCCATTCATTCCTCTACTTTGTCAACTTCATCACCCTGTCCCCCACCCCCATCTTCTTTTCAGGAAATTGTAACGGGGTGTTTTTTTTAGTGCAATGCATGGCCGAAGATGGACAGGATCCCATAAATGTAACCACTGGTGCCATGGAGCTTCAGCTCTGGAGCGATTGTAGAAGCCAAGCACTTCAGGAAACCTCTTGGCTTCAGACGGGCTACTGCAATGGAATGATATACATGATATAAAGACAAAAAAAGACACTTAGTGAGACCACACTTAGTTTTTTTTTTTTTTTAAACATCTTAGAAGCTGTTCTTGAAATGTCTTTGCTTTGGCTCCGGCCCCTAACGTTACATGCCGAGTCATTCTGGGAAACAGTTCAGAACTTTAACTTGCCATTTATAGGCTTCAGTATTCACTCCCATCCCCAAGAACCATTGGCACTGTTATTATTTAGTTTTGATTTTTCTGTTTGTTTTTTGGAATGTAAATAATGTACCTTAGTTTTGCAGCTGCGGCATATTGATATACTTTTTTTTTTTCTTTTCCAAGTCTGGCTGTGAGTCGGAAACTACGGAAATTAATGTAACTCATCACAGAATAAGGATAATCAGTGTCTTCATTAAAACAACTGAAAATCAATGATTTACAGAGTGGCTTTTGTTGGACTGATAACCTATTTAGAGATTTTACAAGGCTCAATTCAGACATAAAATATGAACTCATATGGCAGAACATTACATGGTATCTTGATAGCTGGAGGACTGAAAATTATTGTACATTCTGTTGGTTTTTCCTAGTAGATCTACTGATCTACCTGTTGCCCTTTGTACTCATACAGCTCACAGGAGTAAATAGAAGAGAAATGTCATGTGATTTAAAAAGTCGGTGGAAAGTACACTGGATACTACGCAGTTTTGTTTTATTTATTTTTTATTAGTAAAGAGTAGGCATTATGTATTTCAAACATAATAATGATGCATTGTCACATGACCTAAATATGGTTATGCATTTTTAATTCATATTTGTAAATAAAAAATAAATAAAACAACTTTGGGCAGACTGGTCAAATAATTGAAGGAGCTCCAGTGTATTTTGGCCACTTGTTGGCAGCTTTTCCCTTACCGGGTAAACTCGTACATTAAAAAGAATTATTAACATTTATATATATTTTTTTTTTATGAAATTCAAGCATGGGCAAAATGTATTTGTCTTTTGATGGACAAATTTTGATAGTGTCATTTTTGCTGCTCTAGGTACTATACCAATCAGCCACAACATTAAAACCACCCATCTAATATTGTGTAGATCCCCCTTGTGCCACCAAAACAGCGCCAACCTGCATGTTATGCAGATGGCATTCTGAGATTATATTATTTTCACCACAATTGTACAGAGCGGTTATAGGAGTTATCGTAGACTTTTTCAGTTTGAACTAGTCTGGCCATTCTCTGTTGACCTCTCTCGTCAACAAGACATTTCTGTCCACAGAACTGCCGTTCACTGGATGTTTTTTGTTTTTGGCACGATTTGGAGTCAATTTAGAGACGTGTGTGTGTGTGAAAATTGCAGGAGATTAGCAGTTGCAGAAATACTCAAACCAGCCTGTCTGCCACCAACAATCATCCATACGGTGCCAGACAGGTTGTTTTGTCTCTATAATTTACTCAGAATGGTGCCAAAAACAAAAAAACATCCAGTGAGTGGCAGTTCTGTGGACAGAAATGTCTTGTTGATGAGAGAGGTCAACAGAGAATGGCCAAAATGGTGCTAACAGACACAGTCTATGGTAACTCTGATAACTGCTCTGCACAATTTTGATGAGAAGAATAGCATCCCAGAATGCTATTCTGAGATGTGGATTGGCACAGTTTTGGTGGCAAAAGGGGGACCTACACAATTTTAGACAGGTGGTTTTAATGTTGTGTCTGATTGGCGTATATGTAATATGCATATTATAGTAATGGGGTGAAAACTTTTTTTTTAGCTATAAGTCACCGATATATCTTTGGAACAAGATGAGTGAAAGGGGAAACTACCACTCTCTGTTCCATGGCATATCACCTGATGCCTTATATAATTTCTAGCTTCTTATCTATTACATAATACCTCTTTTAATCCATAATGGCCTTTTCCAAGAAAATCATCTGGCCCTGAATTTCCATACATATGTCAGAGGCTGGGTGAGCTCAAACACAGCATGACTCCTGTGCAACCATTCCTTGAGGACCTTTAAATGCAGTGGGACACCTCTTATAAACGCAGCCATGCCTGATGAAATCTTAACCTACGCCCCGTTTCCACGCGTAAACATATTAACCACGCCCATTTCCCCATACGCATGATTCAGCTGTGACCACGCCCCCACTCAGTGTTTCGCATCCATCAGGCTGCTAATATTGTAGCTGCTGTTTTTAACGGCAGAGACTTGTCTCTTTTTCTAGATGTTCCTTCAAAGAACCGAGAACGACATGCGCTTCAAACCGTCCCGAGACCGACTGTATAGCGCGCGCTGCTGCGGCTGCTGTCACGTGCGGACTGGAACCATTATCCTGGGCACCTGGTACATGGTACGAAAATCATTAGTAAAAGGACATAAATGACTTTTTTTATGATCATAACACAAGTAACATATGACAATAGCATTCCCTTAGCGTTTCTAGAGGCGTGTCGCAGCAATAGAGTGCGTTTGTATTGATGTTTTTGGCTCTATGTTTAAGAGCGCTATGCAAGCTCAATGTTTTGAAATCGTACTGCCAAAAGACAAAACGTTTACATGAGCTTAGACGTCTTGTATGGTCATAAAAAGTGACCTAAGTAACTTATATTGTGTTTTGAGTATGATAGTATGTTGTGGCGATGATATTTAGGTCTTTATTTGTGATATTTGTGGACTGCTAACGCGCTAGCTGAGGCCTAGAATTTAGTTTACTCGACTGTCATCAGACTAGAATTCAGTTTGCGGTCAGTTTAGAAGAGATGTGTGAATAGTTTTTTTTATTATTATTTTACATGTATAACGATTGTTGTATATGAGCGAGTATATAATTTAACATATGTTAAATACATTTGCTTAATATTGATCATAGCACGTTCAGACAATAAGAAAATATTAGGGGGAAATACGTAGAAGTCAACAAATAAGTGTATTGCTATGCTTATTTTTTTCCCTTTTTTTTTATTTTTTATTTTGAATGCCCAATTACCACTACTTAGTGGGTCCTCGTGGTGGCGCGGTTACTCGCCTCTATCCAGTGGCAGAGGACAAGTGTCAGGTGCTTCTGAGAGAGTCTTTGAGGTTTTATCACGTGGCTCGTTGTGCATGACAGCATGTGGAGGCTCATGCTAATCTCGGTGATCCATGCACAATGTACAACAATTTAGAACTCCTTATTGCGACCACAAGGAGGTTACACCATATGACTTCACCCTCCCTAGCAACCGGTTGGTTGGGCTGGAGTCCCTCAGCATGCCCTGGATTCGAACTCGTGACTCCAGGGGTGATAGTCAGTGTCAATACTCGCTGAGCTACCCCTATAAATTTGTGAATTTCTAAATAAAATGACACCATCAATGGTACTTTTTAGTAATAGATCTCATTAAAGGGTAACTAAACACCTGCTCAGAGTCTGACTCCACCCACTAGAAATATTTGAAAATGCAGGAAAAGCGGGCAGACCCTGGCGGGGATAGAGGGAACGAACCGAGTGCGGGGCTGGGGGGCACCTGAGACTCGTAGTGACGGATTAATTGACAGCTGCTGTCAGACTCTATGTTATTATTATTCCTCACACGGTCGCAAGACGACATGTACATGAATCTGGCGTGGTGAGCTGGAACCTGCTTACGTCAGCTGTCACCGCTTACGTCACGAAGTACCGCAACAGCCAATAGGAAAATTCAACTGCAGTAGCCACCGTTCAACCTGAAGAGGGCAGCACTCAGACGTTTTTACATCATATATTGTAGAATTAAAACACTTTATACACAAATGTCAAAAAAATTACTTGAATCAATGACCAGTACTAATAAAGCCCCATGCTTACAGATCATTAACTAAAAAAAGTTGGTTTAGGGTTTAGTTACCCTTTAAAAATGTCAAAGTCTGGACATAACGTTGCCAAAGTTTACATATACAAATGACTGATTTATAACGTCAGCTGATTATTTCAACTAGATGATGACACTTCAAAATAATCTTTGAATTATTTGTTACTAAAATTAGATAAAACAGACCATGACCTCCGTTTTCTGTTGAATTGCAAAATCCTGTTGAATTACATTTCCAGAAGTCACATGGCACAGTGAATCAACATACTATTCGACATCTCATGAGACGGTCATCTCTGACACAGTGCTTATCTCGTTAAAAATATCATCTGTCCTCTCTGATCCAATGTTATTTGTCTAAAGGTGGTGAACCTGTTGATGGGTATTCTGTTGACCGTGGCAGTAACTCACCCTGAGAACGTTCCTACTGTTGACCTGCAGTATGAAGTTATTGAGCATTACTTTGCCTCAGACAGGATGTCAGGTATGTTTGTAAAACATTTTACATGAATGCTGTAATTCTATATTTTTTTTACATTTTAGTTATTCAAATATTATGTTTTATACAAAATTGACTGCACTTGAATTGTAGATGATGTAATGTTAGAATTATGCCATTCAAAGTAGAGACACTGTTAGACCGAGATTAACTAGGAAGGTTCTTCTAAAAATGACATTTGTTTCTTTTTCATCCTCTATAGAGAATGCTTGTGTGGGCTTTGCCATCTCTCTCCTGATGCTCACTATCAGTGCCATGATGGTGTATGGAGCAATTACTGTAAGTTGATATGAATAAAATTTAAGTACACATATTGAAAAGGCAAAATCAGATATTAGGCTCCAAATGATGTAGTACTAGTGAATGGAGAGAAAAAAAAAAAACTTTATGACCCCTGTCATTTAAAGCCAGTTCACTGCACACCATCCATTTTTGCACTAAACTTCAAATTATGGCAGTATGAGTTTCACCACTTTGTGTTCTTCATCAGTACTTCACAGTCTTGCTTGATGCCATCCACAAAAACAGGTTGGATTTGTGAATGTATGATGCATATTAGACCCCTGTGGTGCAAAATCACATGTAAAGCGCAATGTTCACTGCTGTCAATTAGGGGTGGGTAAAAAATATAGATTTTCCGATGCATTACGACCTTCATTTGAACAATCTTGATATCGATTCTTAATCCCCAAGATCGATCATTTACTCTATGTGCAACCCTACACTACAATGAGAGGAAATCACTCGCAAGCCAAATTTTGGTACTAAAGAAAAATTCTATTTGGCAAATGGCTGGTAAAGACCCCCTCCAGTGAAAATCACGTTTTTAACCTTGTTTGCATGTCTATATGGTGTTTTTTAAATGGTGATGGTGTAGTGGTCTTAAGCACATAACTGGTAATCAGAAGGTTGCTGGTTCGATCCCCACAGCTAACACAATGGTGTCCTTGAGCAAGGCACTTAACTCCATGTTGCTCGGGGATGATTGTCCCTGTAATAAGGCTCTGTAAGTCGCTTTGGATAAAAGCGTCTGCCAAATGCATAAATGTAAATGTAACTGCAGTTTACCAAAGACAATCTCAAAAACACAGTTTTGCAACGCATGAAACCCTGTCTGTCTGAATCTAAGAAGCAATCTGGTCAACTTACGGGGTGGGGCTTTCCATACCAGTTGAATGCGCTACAGCAAAACAAGGGATATCAGGAGAAGCCAGGTGTGGCTACGTATCAGTATTTTGCAAAATAGATGCTTTGAGTGTTCGGATGCAAAGTTGCAAAAGGACAAATGGTGAGCCTTCATGTATTACCAAAGGATCTCAAAATCCGAGATAAATGGGTGCAGTATATTTGGAAAAATCGTAATGTCCCAGCAAAACTTCCAGAGTTTGCAGTAGTTATTTTCCAGGGAACTGTTTTGAAAATTTTACCCAAGATGGGTTTTGCCACTCAAATTTGTATTGAAGCCCAACACGTTCCATCATTTTATCCTGGGGACACAGCGAGCCCAAGCAGGGGTGAGTGGAGATTGAGGTGGGGACTAATTTGCATATTCATATGTCTGTGCATACTAAATGAGGCAAAGGTGTAGATTTTTATATCCAAGCCATTTTGAGGCATAAAGGGATTATTTTCATTAAACTTTTAAATATGTAATTTTGATTAACAACGATGAGTTTTTAGGGGATCTTTTCACTGCATGCTAAGAGTAAAAGTTGTTCCGTGTGATGTGTCCAAAAACAAGATCCACGCAACCCATTTGTCATTGAATAATATCTATATTAATACCCTTTCTGTTCTTTACAGTCAATTGTTGATAAAAAAAAAAAAAAAAACCATTTAATTCTAATAAAGTGAAGCACGGATGAGATAAATTACATTAGTGTCTCTCGTTAAAATGCGCTCATTTACAGAACTACTGTTTTTTAGTACGTGGTCAACAAATCAATGCAAATACTTGTAAACAGTACAAATTGTGCATTAAACAATGAACATGGAACAAAATATCATGTATATGCAATATGTCATATTTTATTGATTGAAAGCATGGATTTGTTCAACTTTAAATGGCTAAAATGTGACCAAAATGATGAAAAACAAATACAGTATAATTAGTACAATTTATGTTTTTGTAATGTAGCTTGTTAGAATGTCCCTATATTATTAACAGCATTAGTTGGGAGATTATATATGTATATATGTATATATATATATATATATATATATATATATATATATATATATATATCTATATATACATACACACCAAATGAATCGATATCAAATCGAGAGCTTGTGAAGGAAATCCAATCGGGTAATCTGTATCAATACCCAGCCCTATACTGTCAGTTGCATTTGTAATACCTGATTTTGTTGCTTTGAGTGAACATTCAACTTTAACTGTGTTCTAGAGTATCCTTTGACCTCAAATTTTAGACCTTGTGATAGCTATAAGCTGTTATATTAGAGTTACTGCCTTGTTAGATGTTCTAATATTCCTTTCCATGTTAGGTATTTTTAGCCTAGTTGTTAAAAAAAATAGCCTTTTTATGTGCTCATAACTGGATGTTTCATAAATCCCTGTATGCCTTCAGCATTAAAACAGTGAAGAACACACTAAAACATGATCAAAGCACACTTCATGATATGACTAACATTTTTTACGTCCCTTGCACAGAATCGTGATGGTTGGCTCATCCCGTTCTTTTGCTACCAGCTGTTTGACTTTGCACTGAGCTGCCTGGTAGCTATCAGCTCCCTCACGTACCTGCCCAGGATCAAGGACTACCTGGACCAGCTGGTTAGTCTGCCAAATGCTGCCTCTTCTGACCACCCGTGTCTCCAACTCTTGACAGTTCTTAACTCAAAGCAGTGTTTCCCCCAGGATTTTTTCCATCAGTGGTGCTGTTGTGGGCACATCCACGAGCCTGCATTTACTCGCGTTGGGGGAATAGCTTAAAACGACCTTAGAATCATCAGAGATCGATTATTCATCTTTGCCATGTCATGTGTGTGTTTATTTATTTGGAGCTTTTGATACTTGAAGGGCTCTGAAAAAAGACTCAACATGTTAACTCAAATTTTTTTAACAAGCACACAAATATTCACACACTCGAACAGAAATAAAGAACAAAAAAACGATAAAATCAATTGCGTCCAGCTTGAGCTTTAAAGCATCATATTTTTAAGTTCTGTCAAAAATACCACAGTTGGCTACAATTATTGTTAATAAAAAAATGAAAAAATACATTATTAAAATATGTCGTGACCCAACATGTTTAGCCATTCGACACATTTTGCAAGTTACATTTTGTCAAGAATATTAATCAACCATCTGAAATTTTAGCAGCAGCTCATAATTCAACAGTGGTGGTGCGCTAAATGCATAAGGGGGAAACGCTGCAGGAGGTTAATTTAAAAACTCTTTACCTAAAAAAAAAACTAACTTGTCTTCTCTTAGCCGGACTTCCCCTACAAGGACAACCTGCTCTCTCTGGACTCCAGCTGTCTCCTGCTCTTTGTGCTCTTCTTTTTTGCCATTCTTATCGTCCTCAAGGTAACTATCACTAAACCTCTCTTGATGTGAGGCCTCAGAAGGTCAAATACTGAAACTTTGGAATTAAATTATTAGTTCACCACTTAAGTAAAATTATGTGATTTATTTTGTTATTAATTTTTTTCAAAACTGTATGGCTTTCTTTCCTCATGGAAGACAAAAGGAGATATTAGGCAGAATGTTAGCCTCAAGTCAACATTCAGTTTCATTGCCTCACTTTTCCATACAGTGAAAGTGAGTGGTGACTGAGGCTAACATTCTGCCTAACATAATCTTTTGACTTTCATGTAAAACATAAAGTCATACAGGTTTGTAACACATGAGGGTGAGTAAATGATGACATTATTTTCATTTTTGGTGAGATATCCTTTTAAACATTGAAGTCTACTATAGGAATATTCCGGGTTCAACTCCATTTAAGCTTAATCGACAGCATTTTAGGCATAATGTTGATTACCACAAAACAAATATATATATATGCATTTTATATTTTTAATTAATTGTCGATTACTCCCTTTTATATACATGTGCCTCAGACTGATGCATTTGTAGCAACAATCCGTTAAACCCGTTATTGCGTTAAATCTTCATCTAATTTTTATATTTACAGATTGGCCCCATTCACTTTCATTGTAAGTGCCTCAATGTAACTTTAATTTTTGCTTTTTCTAAAGCAAGGTGGAACTTTATTTTTGTTGTAATTAACATTATGCCACAGATACTGTCGATTTTTAGCTTTTAGACCTTTTCTTTTTAAGGTAAACTTGTTTTTTATGAGTGCTTTTAAATGAATGAACATTACATTTATAAAGCTTTTTTCTGACAATACACTCAAACGCTTTACACAGTGAGCAAAGGACACTTCTCAACCACCACCAGTGTGCAGCATCCACCTGGATCTCCTCACCACACACTGGCTATTGGTGGAGAGGAGAGAGTAGAGTTATAGAGCCAATTAATGGAGGGAGATTATGAGGAGGCCATGATTGAGAAGGAGCAATGGGGGGAATTTTTTCAGGACACCGGGGTTACACCCGTACTCTTTACGAGAAGTGCACTGGGAATTTTAATGACCACAGAGAGTCAGGACCTCTGTTTAACGTCTCATCCGAAGGACAATGCCTTTTTACAGTATAGTGTCCCTGTCACTATACTGGGGTGTTAGGACCCACACAGACCACAGGCCTCTCTTACACTTCTTCCAGCAGCAAACTTAGTTTTCCCCAGGAGCTCTCCCATCTGGGCACTGACCAAGCTCAACCCAGTGGGCAACTGGTCTTGAGTTACAGTGTGATATGACTGCTGGCTAAACACTATTTATTGCACATTTTGCACCTGGATTAAACACTATTTTGAAATGCCATTTTGTCTCTCTCCTTGTGACTGCCATGGTCCCATCACACCATAGTGACCCGTTTTATTTATAAGAACCGGAATATAGAGAGAAATTCATCAGGTTTTATTTGAAGTGCGGAAATGTATTCTCTTTTGTTTTTCAGGCTTATTTGATCAACTGTGTGTGGAACTGCTATAAGTACATAAACAACAGGAACACTCCAGAGATTGCCGTTTATCCTGCTTTTGAGACCCCACCTCAGGTATGTAGACCCTAACAGGGTTCCTAGATGCTTTGAGTTGAGACGGTTGAGTAGATGAGCAAATATGTATAATAGATCACTTAAAAACAACACCGAAATCAGCACACTGGATTTTCCCGTCACATCAGAAGGGATGTTTTTGCTCATTTGCAGATTTTCTTCCTCCTGAATGTTCAACTTCAACTGCTCCAATTAATTTAGTGATTGAGGCTTTTTAGACTGTTTCAAACTGTGAGTTTGAAGCTAATTTTGTGTGTTATTTACTGATAATAAAAAAAAAAACAGGCTCAGAAGAATCAATCTGAGTCATTGATACCACGACTGTATAGTGGTGCAGGAACCCCATACTCTTAGCATTACATTTTAGTCCTTTAAAAGTGCTCACAGCATTACAGTAGAGGGCGCTCTTTACCTCTGAATCAGGTTTTTGAGTAATGATGTTTTTCTACACAGTCTTTGACCCGATCCTCTTGTTTGTTGCCACATAAAATGTGGTACTCCTTAATCTCACAATACTCTGCTTGTTAAAAGAAAATCCAGATAAATGACATCAGACTACTGTTTTCTCTTTCTCCTAGTATATCCTTCCTACCTATGAAATGGCTATGACGATGCCAGCGAAGGAGATGCCTCCTCCTCCTTACATGCCTGCTTGAATTCCCCTGAATGGTTTCGTCAGTAAATCCAGTGCAGATACCCATCTTTGCCTTTTGATCCTGCCCTCAATTTCAACACATTGAGGGCTTTTAGACTCCCAGCGTCTTCACATCTTTCACATAAGCAGCTTACATATTGTATAGACTTAACCATGACTATTTCTTTCGCATGACTCTCGTAACCGTTCATCACTGCAGATATATTTTTGTAAAATCATAGGAAGCGTTTGAAGAGACACAGTGTTGCGGTAAGGATTAGTTGTGTGGCAGGATTTATTTTAATTACATAGTGTTGTATCTGAGAAATGAGACGCCATTCTCTTTTGTGGACATCATGACTCGAGTTCTGCAATAAATTGTGCTTGCAACAGAATTATTTAGTTAATTCATAGTCAATCACTTATGAAACGTTTTTTCTGTGATTGGGCAGATAATCTGCCTTTTTAAACTTTTACCCATGAAAACATTAACAGTACCCTCTCTCACCTTCAGAGTGTTTATTTTTCCATGCTTTCCAAGCTTGTGTTTTGTTTTGGTTTTCATATGTCTTAGTAGACGTAGTGTTGTGAAAACAATATTGCCCTATAATTTGACAGGGCACTTGCATTTAGAATCACTCCCCATGGCTAATAAATCTGTTTAGACAATCCAGTGTGATGATTAAAATGTTTTTCTTTTTCCATTGTGTACTTATTAGTGAACGTAAGACTTTCATCTTCTCAAAAGTGAAAAAGCTCAAAGCACGTTTTATCTTGTTTTATATAATTAGTGGTGTTTTCCATCCATTGAACCCTTGTGCACCATCATGTTAGCAGCTGTCATTGTGAACTGTTGTCGTGGAAACACGCAACTGGTGAGAGGAAACGTAACTCTCAAACGACAATTGTATAGAGTAAAAAAGGAAACTGCTATTACTGTGTAAATCAATGGATGCATGATCATTTTATTTTGTGGTCTGTTTCTTTTCTTGTACATGTTCTGTAATCTAATTACTTCAATAAACATTTCAAAACATTTGTATCTGTCATCAGACTTTCTTGTGGCATACTATTGGGCAACTGATGTGGATTTTTCAATGCCTGATATAATTTTGATATATGTGATTTTGTGACAAGTTTATTGTACACTTTCATAAACCAGTTCAGATTCTTTGCTATTTGAGTGGGTAGTCCAGAGGAGTCTGAACCCCTCCTGCTTTTGGATTGGTGGAAAATGTGACACGTTTGATCTGGGTCCTTCAAATGTGCAGACTAGGATGCTTTGAAAGCATGCTGGTGTCAGTTGGTCGCGAGGACAGATCTTGAACTTGAAACGTACGTGAGAAGCGCAAAGACAATAATGAAGCCCTTTGGGCATTTGGTATATTTCCTGTCTCTTCTGCTGGTAGAGCCCTCTCAATCCTACGATCTTCAAAGTCCATCCTACATTTTAGCCCAAAGTTACGCACAAAGAAGAAATAATGCCTTTCCATACAGGACACTGAACCCAGCAGGTAGGTTTCTTTTCATTATGTCTTACTAGAAGATACTTTTACAGTGAAGAACATTTTAATAGTCAAGTCATCTTGATTGTTTAAATGTTTCATTTTTGCATAGTACCTTGAGCTGCATGTTTCATTATTTTCATACATGCACTACAGTTTAAATGGCACAAAAGTGATTTGTGCATTTTGTAACAGGAATAATGTCATTTCCAGTGAAGTGCAGTGCATTAAAATGCCATGAAAAATACATCCACGTTTAAACACTAAGTGCAAGAATGCTTAAAAAAGCACTTATGTGGCAACTGAGTGGCATGTATTTTAAAATGGTTTTACAATGAGGAACCACATGCCTCAAAGGGATAGTTCTCCCAAAAATGAAGATCTATGCTGTCATCACCCTCATATCATTCCAGACCCATATTACTTGTTTCTGTTGAACAAGATGTTAACCTTGTCTTTAGTAACCATTTGCTTCAATCTTGTTTTTTTTTTGTGTGTGTGTGTGTGTGTTTTTTTTTTCAATAAATCAAAGTAAATAGTTACTGAGGCGTACATCTCTGAACCGAACATTTTGTGTTCCAAGAAGTAAGTCATATGGGTTTGGAAACATGTGAGGGTGAGTAAAATTGATATCCACCTTTGGTTGAACTGTCCCTTTAAAACAACTGTTTTAATGACAAATTTAACTTGGCATAGTTAGGACATGTTTTTATTTTTATAAACACTTGCAAACAATGCCAGTTGTATTTGTTTGATTTTCTGTTTGGCTAATTTCCTTTTCCACTTAAACTTTCTGGTGGTCCATAGTGTCCCAGGGTAAATACTGGTTAAATGGACCTCATTACCCTTACAAACAGAGGATTTTCCCCCAGCTTATCCCAGTAGCTTCTCCGGGACCCACAGCTCCTTCTCAACCCAAAGTTTATGACTGGCTAAAAGGCATACCACCCCCAAAAGTGTATAATGCAAATAAAGAACATTCTACGTTTTTGGCACACAACCAGCTGAAAGGCGAATGGGTGCCAATAGTTTGCAGAAAATTTCAAGATCCAGAACAAACTGTTGTAGTCACAGGACAATCAAGAGAAGTTACAGACTTGTCAGCTGTGAATCCAGATGAAGCAATTGTAACACAGCAATCACATACAGGTCTTCAATCAATTATTCTTCAGGGGCATTCAACAACCAGCATGCCAAAAACAGTTGTTTCTGAAAAAGATTTCCACCCATCAAAGCCATCAATGACACATTCCTTGATCTCGGCAGCCTCACGATATTTGAATCTCTCATTGCCAGTGTTAACTCTGACAGCAAAGCTATACCCTCAGAAATCCATGCCCCAATCCTTGTCAACGTACATGTTTGTACACGATACATATTCGCAAGTCACCTCACCCCAATCCCTTCCATCCACTTCCATGACACCAGTGCCATATCTCCATAGTACCTTTCCTGAATCCCTTAGAACATCAACCCTGACACCAGAGCCATATCCTCAAACCTTACCTGAATCCCTGCCAACATCCACCTTGCCACCAGAGACCTATCCCCAAACAATTTCACCAAAGCCCTTGCCAAACTTTACCCATCCTCAAAGGAAATATCCTCAAAGAATGCCACCCAAATCTATGTCAACATCCACTCTAACACAAAAGTTATATCTACAAAGTACCCTACCTGAATCCCTGCTAACATCAACCCTGACACCAGAGACCTATCCCCAAAGCAATTCACCTCAACCCTCCCCAATGTTCACAAATAATCGAAGGCCATATCCTCAAAGAATCTCACCCAAAACCACTCTGACACAAAAGTCAAGTCTTCAGACCACCTCACCCCAATTCCCACAAATGTTCACCATGACAGAAGAACCATTACATAAAACCACCTCATCTAAATCAGAAGCACCTGACAGTATTATTGTCCACACCAAAAAAGGCATTGCAGGGTTGACAGGTATAATTCCATGAATACTCTGCTGCTTGTTTTAACCCTCCATCTCATATCATTAATATAAAAGTAGTAGGAAGCTTACAGTTCTTTGTTGCAAAGGTGAACTAAGAAAAATGACATTAAGGGTCCATTCATGTTAAATTAACTCACTAATCTGAAATGAAATGCAGCTTCACAGTAAAAGGCAAATACAGACTCTTTGGTAATTTTATAGGCTTCTGTCTTCAACACATTGGTTTTTAACACGCATGATAATTGCAATATTGAGCATACTAAAATCCTTTAGTTTGCTTTTAAAAGCAGGTCAAGGCCACCAAGATAGTTGTCCTACATGCCAGTTATTCAGCATAAAATGATTCCACACCATAGACCAATGGGCAAAGTATTTTAGTGTAGTACCACAATCCAACTAAAAATTACTACCTAGAACAAGACACTCAATTATTAGATATATTTGGACTTCTACATAATCAGATTTTCAATCAGGTTTCCAAAACCTTTCA
The DNA here is from genome assembly GCF_025860055.1 of Xyrauchen texanus. Taxonomy (NCBI): domain Eukaryota; kingdom Metazoa; phylum Chordata; class Actinopteri; order Cypriniformes; family Catostomidae; genus Xyrauchen; species Xyrauchen texanus. The sequence continues at coordinate 37,262,584 of NC_068305.1, forward strand.
TTAGTTATCAGGAGAACTTGTTCCTCTAGCATTTGAAAGCGAATGGTGTGCTTTAAGGCCTGGGTATAATTCGTTTTTGTGCGCTCTGGATCGGCTCAGGCCCAGTTGACTGTGTTGCCTTTCAAAGTATTCTCTTCTAACTGCGAGGGAATATGAACACGTTTGATGAATGCCCAAAACAACTGCTTAGCGATTCTCTTTTAGTATAATCAATAGCAGGTGCATGCACCGATGATGCTCTCAGTTGAGGACTGTGTCCGCATGATGAGAAAATCTGGGCCATGTGCAGTCAGTCTGCACAGATTATGCTGAAGAACAAATTTGCATCATGCATACTGTGCATGAAGCAATCTGTAATGTGGACACCCAATGAATACTTTGGCCTTTACTCATGTCTACCATTCCATTGGGACAAACCAAAGATCTGCAAACACCATCATAACGCCAACACTAATTCTGGTTCTCAGTGTCTCACTAATCCTTTCATTCACTAATGCACCATTCATTATTATATCATATTGTCAATAAGCAACGAAACAAAGGGCTTAACATTCTCACTTAACTCTCAGCAACAGACTCCCAGTGTAGGAGCCGCCCATTGGACCTGGTCTTCATCATTGACAGCTCACGTAGTGTACGTCCAGGTGAGTTTGAGAAGGTCAAGATCTTCCTGGCTGACATGGTAGACACTCTTGATATCAGTCCCGAAGCTACACGTGTTGCTGTGGTGAACTATGCCAGCACGGTCATAATCGAGTTCCTGCTGAAACACCATCTTACAAAGGACACTATAAAGCAAGCCATCAACCGCATTGAGCCCTTGGCAGAAGGCACTATGACTGGAATGGCCATCAAGAAAGCCATGGACGAAGCCTTCACTGAAAATTCAGGAGCACGGCCGAAATCAAAGAACATCTCCAAAGTTGCCATAATTGTCACAGATGGACGTCCTCAGGACCAAGTAGAGGAGGTGTCAGCTGCAGCTCGGGCTTCAGGGATTGAAATCTATGCAATTGGAGTGGACAGGGCTGACATGCGGTCATTAAAGCTCATGGCCAGCAATCCACTTGAGGATCATGTGTTCTACGTGGAGACCTATGGTGTGATTGAGAAGCTCACATCGAAGTTCCGGGAAACGTTGTGCGGTAGGGTTGATGCAAAAAAGGGAGACAGGGCTGACAAGAGTTCTGTCCTTCCTTTTTACAGAATATATTTCAGTCCTTGGGAGTGAGTGATGATTCACTCTCTGGAAAACAGTTTGGCATGAATAGTAAATTTTAAATGTATAGCTTACATTAAAATATGTGTTACATCCCAATATGTATCGTGATCATGATGTGGCTTAATAGCTTCCAAGGTAATAGTCTTGTTTTCCAGAACTGTGAATTGTCAGATCATGAAACATTCTGAAGAATATCTTCAATATGAGAGTGCTGATAAATCCACTTATCATTCAAAGAAGCATTCTTTTATGTTTGGCTCTTTTGAATGCTTTGTATCAGCTAATATATGTGCTTTGCAACCTATTTATTGTACAATGAAAGTCTTTTAATAGAATGCTCTCAATGTCTCTTGTCAATGTCTTCACAGTCGTTTTAAGATTAGAGTACTTCAAGTGTGTTTTTCATAGAAACCTCAGATCTGTTGCAGAGAGCTTTGAATATTTGACTGTTTGTGGATCATTAAAATTGTTTGTCTTTTTCAGGAAAAGAGTCGATCTTGTTCATGGACATTAAAATTGCTCAATCAAGTGCTATGCTAGAAAAGTGCTTGCTAGCTACACCTGTATAAACAATTTGCTTAGTGCTGCAGCCAGCCAGTCACCAAACCATATCGAAATAAATGCTATTGAAGCATGCAGTTGCAAACTAAGGGCATAAAATATGCTTGACACAGACAATTTTATCACAGCAGAGCCAACAAAAGTCCCATAAAGTTTCTTTGTCTTTATGGGACTTTTTGTAGATCAAACCTTTTTGTGTGACCAACCTAGTCCCACTCGCCAAAATGAAACAAATACAGACAATTGCTTGCCCACAAACCTGCTTTTGCTAGTGTTAGCGTGGCCTCATAACTCCAGTTGAGTTTTAAAGCTTGTTCCAGGTATGGACCCCTGTGCCATGGGACACAACTGCGAGCACATATGTGTCAGCAGCGGCTCCTCTTTTTACTGCAAGTGTTGGAATGGCTATATTTTGAATGAAGACCAGAAAACATGTTCCTTAAGACATAAGAGCCAGCAGATTGTGCAAACTGCTTTCCATTAGATTTTGAAGACATACTTTAAACATATTGGATTTCCTTCAACAATTACTAATTTAAGCTGAGTGATAGAGAATGCTTACATTGCAACATTACTGTCTGCAATCATGTTTGACTAACCTGTTTAGCTAGCACTTGCTTGCAAGCTTTCTAGCATGTCTACATGTGTTCTGATAGTAGTACTTAATATCATATGATGTCAATCTTTGATTAATTTATCTTATTGTGTGTGCTAAGTTCCATGATGATGTAAGCTCTGTTCCAAAACCTTGTGTACTGCCTTGCTGTTTACTGCCTACATATGCCCAAATGACTGATGGTAGATCTCTCTACATAGGCAGTAACTCTGAGTGTCATATGGGAAACTTGACTCACAACTGATTCCAATGACTCTGATGTTAGCATGGTGCTAACTCAACAAAGTGATTTTTATTTAGATTAAATTATTGCATGCAATACTTACAGTAGGGATTGAAAAACAAGTATAATTATAAAAAATGTATCTTTATTCCGCCATCTTGGATGAATTTTTTCACTTGTCGCAATGCACCCTGCCATTGACTTCTTCGAGAAGGATACATTTGATACTGCCTCAGATTTTGGCCAAAATGAGGTATCTTAGAAGGCAGCGTAATGTTCCTACCTACCTTTTGGAACTGTATTCACATTTGAAGAATATGTCTGATGCCTTGTACTGTAGTGTAGGCAGCTCATTAGATTTGGGCAAATATATATAATTTAGCTGTGCGCAATATAGTGATTTTGTCCTACAATCCAGCTCACTAGTTGCCTGGTTCTTTTTTCTGTTCCAACCCATGCTAAATCACTGTTGAATAACCATGGACTTTCTTGTTCTTTCATGATGTTGCCTAAATATTACAGCAACAACATCAGTGTTTCTGTCACTTTAAGAGACAGATGACAAGCCATGTCAATTTTGCATTGCAGATGGGGTAAATTAGACGTGTAGGAAGCCATGTGGAAAACCTAACCTGAAAAATACATTCACACAAGACCCAGTGATCAAGTCGGATTAGGGTTAATCAATAGTGAACTATCCCTTTAAGAACTATTTCTAAAGATCTAATCATTTGCTAAATTCCATCAATAGTATAGAATTGGTTTATTACTTAGAAAGACCCAGCAAACATAGGAATGCTGTAATTGTTTTACATAAATGGTACAATAGACCTTATCTACAGTCACAAATCTTTGATTTTTTAAGAAAAACGAGGCTCTGAGGAATAGACTCTCTTCAATGGCACGCACAGTATAAAGCTGTATAAAGCTCAAAGATCCCATTTGATTGTCCATAACTCATGTTATCTGGAGTTTCTTTTTTTTTTATTGTCTTCTGAATGTACTTGGAAAGATATTTTTCAATGTTTTGTCTGCGTAACAACACTAAAATGGTTCAATCTGCAGTCCTGTAATATGGGTATGCCATTCTAAACCCAGCCCTCACAGCCTCTTTTTCAATCCCCTCAAAAATCGAAGATTGCGCTGCTGTGAATAAGGGTCTTTAATGGGCTACTGTGGACTCTCCTGATGACATTTTTGAGTCTCCAAAGCATGCAATGGGAATAAATACCAGATTCTTTTCTATATTTTTAAGGAAATTACTGTGCACAAATGTTGTGTTATGTGACATATGTGGCTTGTTCCAGATATGGATGCCTGTGAAATTGGACACAGCTGTCAACACATTTGTGTGAGCAATGGTAACTCCTATTACTGCAAATGTCACTCTGGATTTGTCTTGAACGAGGACAAGAAAACATGCTCCATTAGAGGTGCTGGTGCTTACGGCCATGGTAACAGTGTACGCAAGGGTGACCACAACAATAACCATGGTGGCAACGAAGATAGTAAAGGTACCGCTAGTAAGTTATATACTGTAAACAATCATAAATGGCCTCTTTCGTGCCATTTCATGATGTGAAATGATATCAAGCATCGCATGGATTAACTTGGAGCAATTATTTACTGATCACTTTGGAATTAGCCAATTTAGCAACAGTCCCTGTTGTCAGAGAAAGCTTTTGAGAATGAACAAAAATCTAGTGTTTAAGAAGTCACTGTGACAACTACTGGTTGCCGCTACGGCTTGTTTCAGGTGTGGATGCCTGTGTGTTGGGCCACGATTGTCAACACACTTGTGTCACCAGTGGTTCTTCATATTACTGCACATGTCCCCCTGGCTTTGTCTTGATGCTGGACAAGAGATCGTGCTTCAAAGCCATTGATGATGATGGCGATGGTAGTGCCAGTGAGTTTTCTGTAGTAGACCATCATAAATGGTACTGACTCATTTCATACCATTTTATGATAGGCATTTGGTTTCTGTAGCTGACTGTTCTGAAAGAGGATTATTTTAATATATAAGTTCCTTTCAGCTATGCCTCGTGTTCAATATCTTAAGGGCTCTACAATTTTAAACACAACTTATTACAGGTTTGGACCACTGTTCACTGGGTCATGATTGCGAACACATTTGCGTCAATGATGAGTCTTCATATCACTGTGAGTGCCAGCGTGGTTTTGCATTGCAGCAAGACAAGAAAACATGTTCTAAAACAAGTAAGAGCTCATAGGCAATCACTGTTCAACTATGGATACATTAACCATGTGTTTCCTGCAATGATGCACTTCACCACATGCTTTAATAGCACTTTCTGACATGGGGTGGTGGGAAATAACTGGTGGGCATTGAGCATGTTTTCATGCACAATCTTACACCAATTATGCTTAATAAGCCAACAAACATGTGTGGTCATGGAAACACCTTAAACAACTTTCCTTTATCAGGGTAATAAACAGTTTAAGCATAAACCGATTGACACAGGTAGATTTTTGCTCATTACCGCAATTTCCCCCATTCTTACTGGTTTTGCAGTGTTGTGCACATGACTGTACACATTTTCATGTCAACAGCGGAGAGTAACATTGTGATTTAAAAACAGTTTACTTGCGTTGTCAGAACATGCTCATTGCCCAACTTTCCAAAGTTGAATAGTTTTCTTGCAGAGGGGATTAAACCAGTTGCATTGTTGTCATGATGTTAACTTTTTTTTTAAGAGCTTTTGTATAAGCTAGTGCTTAAATATCTAGAGAATTATCTAGAGAATTCGTAAGCAACCAAAAATAAATTATAGTCATTCAAACTCTTTGGGGAGGTTTTTTTTAAACCTATACAAAACAAATCTATGCAGTGATCATAAGACAAATCCTCATCTGTCTGTGTCCATTGTAATTTCTTAGATGTTGAATCAGTTGAAACACTGATTCAACATCTATGTAAAACCTCCAGTACAATATGTAACACTCTCACAATGTTGCAAGAAATTAAAGACAACAACATTGCATAAGCTGTGTTACATTTCAGAAAACAACTTTCACTTTGGGGTTTGGGGTATATAGTTGGATTCATTATCACTCTTAACTGAATTAGTATGGTGCAAGGAATTTGTGTGATATTTGTTGTTTGAATGTGATATGAAGAGGTAAAGGTGGAGGTAATTCAGGACCCCTGCATGTGTGAGGCCCGACTAGCTTTCCAGAGGAAGACACAAACCTCCATCCAGGAACTCAATGCCAAACATATCCTTTCTGTTGATGGCACAAAGATAGCGCTTTGTGTCTGCAGTGTCAGTAACCCGGGTTTGTGTCCTGCATTGAAACCAGGAAGTAATAACATTTGCATGATCATTTACAGGCACGATTTGGAGATTCTGTTTTCCCCCTTAGATTCAATTTTTACTTCACTGATGGTGAGGTTTATGGTTGGGGTTTGGGGATAGACTTAATCAAATATGCATTCCTTTTCACTGTATCAAATAATTTTTAATTTTTTTTTAAATCCCTTTACAACTCCCTTTTGGCGCCCCTCTGTGGACAGTTCACATGTGCCTATAAGTTCAAAAACACTTTGCGCTTCAGCCACTGAGGGGCAGTGCTTTAAATTCCAGTAAGCACAGATTGAGTTTTGCTTAAGAATATTTAGCATACCATTGCCGAATTCACAAGAGATCATTTAAACAACTCTGCACCCCAAATGACACAATTTATGGAATGTTAATATAGTAAGAATTGTTTACCTTAACAGTCATTATACTTGCTACTCTCACAAGAAAGGTTGAGCAAATGGAAAACATGCTAGGACGCATGTAATTGTGCAATTCTTGGTAAGTGTTGACGGTGTGTAATGATTAAATACATTCAAAACACATCAGGTCTGAGTGATTTTTTTCTGTTCATCAGGGTCAACATTATCTGTGAGCTTACAGCAATTACACTTGAGTGGCTATGAGGCACTGGACAACAGGACAGCTTTCTTTCATCAACAAAGCAATATCACGGTGATCTCATGAACATCCTTACGGCTTTAAAATATCTGGAGCACAGTGGCTGATGTTCAAATGATGTGCCCATATTTTATAAATGCTGTTTTAGATCTGGTATTTAAAATATTAATAGATATTAACATTTAAGTCTTTAAAAAAAGAGGTGGAAAGAGGATGTGCCTTTGCTGCCCATGAATGTTTATTGGAAAATGTATCAGTCATGCATTTAAATGAGTAGTGGTCTTATATTGTATTCTGCTTAAGAGATTTAATTTAAATACACAAATTGTATGTTATATATCTATTGTAAACTATTTTGCTGTGTAATTGTGTAAGGTATTATTTCAATAGTTTAACTGTTTGTTTCACCTTATTTTAAATCTCAAACAACCTCAAAGAAATAAAAATTGTTATTTTTATTATTATTATTATTATTATTACCATATTATTATTGTTTAACCTCATGTAGTTATATAGTTAGTTCTTCAACCTCTAGTTGCATTGTCTGTAATCATTATGAATTATGTCAGTTATATGAATTAAAGTAAAACTAGTAACTTTTTTATTTAACTGTGTTTCCAAATCTATCTGTCTAGTTTGTAATGCATTACTTTCATAACTCAATATTTATAGTTCAATAGTTCAGGCATCCCTTACAAATCTTCACTGTGAGTATAGTCATTACACAGAATATAGATGGTAACAGGAAGATATTAAAATAAATTGAGCAATTGTCACACATTATACATTTCTGCATATACATGGTGAAATTATTTATTTTCACATATCCCAGCTAAGCTGGGGTCAGAGTGCAGGGTCAGCCATGATACGGCACCCCTGGAGCAGATCAAGGTTCAAGGGCCTTGCTCAAGGGCCCAACAGTGGTGTCTTGGTGGTGTTTGGGCTTGAACCCCTGACCTTCTGGTCAGTAACCCAGAGCCTTAACCGCTGAGCCACCACTGCATGTCTGCTACAACTATGAGACATGCCTAAATCAATATAGACCTTTAGTCTAGCCGTAGACCAAACATAATTATATAAGCATTGGTCAGAAGGACATTCTGCTATTCAATCCTAACCATATTCAAACCTCTTTAATCATCACACACACGCAGACAGACTGAGACAACAACTGAGTGTTTTCAATACTATATCAACTGATTTTTCTCCATCACCTGTTAAAACATACAGAGAGGTATTTATCTGGTTGCCAGGAAATGGAGTGATTGATACTCATCTGCCTGCTCAGTGCTTGCTTTGCTCAGGTTAGACTTCAATGTGGCATGTTAATTCTCACAGCAAACACCAATTTTTGGGTTGTATGGGTGCGCAGGGGTCTTCGAGGTCTCTCGCTGTCCTTTCAGTACAAAACTCCATCTGAACATACTGAAACGTGAGGTTCTAAAGTTCAGTGAGATGTGTGTAAAGGTGCACCAGGTGCCATTGGTGCACATCAAACAGTTCATTGCTAAAAAGCCTTGCTTCTATGATTGCAATGTGAGGCATTTGCAACCAGTTAGAAGTACACCTCAGCCAGTATTTTTACCATCAGAACCTCGATTAGCTCACTATATTTGATGGAAAATTATCTGTATTTCATATTCAAAGCACTCCGTGTGTGCATATTCTCATCGCCGGCTCCTGAAACCATTCAGTCAAACTCTGGGAGTCTGGGAGAAAGGAAAGTTTAGTAAAGATTTTCACATCACATCTTCAAAGGTACGCATGGAGCTGAGAAATTCCCCAGCAAATCATAAGAATATGCAGCATAAAAAATTTATTTTTAAACATTTTTGACATTCCCTGAGATCTTAGCGGGTGAATATATGTGCACCTTTGCTTTAGGTGAATTGTGAGAACACGTACAGTCTACTAGAAGTGTTTGCATGTGTACTAGATATCTTTTGTACATGTCATTTACAATTGATAGTAATAAATATGAATGCATGCAACAACCAAGAATGCAACCACATATTCAAGATTTGAGATGCTGGATTAAAGATAATTAATTATTTGATATTATTATTAATTAAATATCATTATTTGTGATTATTCAAAGAAGGGAAAATGCATGCACATTCAATATTTCTTCAAAAGTTGATAGATCATAGCATGAAGCGTTAAAAAGTAAAGAGATAGAGATATCAGTTATTTTATTTCCTGTTTAAATTCAATATAAAAATACCAACCTTTCAATCAAACTCATCTTTGTCAGGACCCTCTTATAATGTATTGTGATTATAAAGATTATTAATGTTTATATAATGTAAGCAAAAGTATGTATGTATGTGTGTGTGTGTGTGTGTGTGTGTGTGTGTGTGTGTGTGAGCGTGTATTTATCACTTTGTGGGGACCAAATGTCCCCATAAGGATAGTAAAACCTGAAATTTTTGACCTTGTGGGGACATTTTGTCGGTCCCCATGAGGAAAACAGCTTATAAATCATACTAAATTATGTTTTTTGAAAATGTAAAAATGCAGAAAGTTTTCTGTGAGGGTTAGGTTTAGGGGTAGGGTTAGGTTTAGGGGATAGAATATAAAGTTTGTACAGTATAAAAACCATTATGTCTATGGAAAGTCCCCATAAAACATGGAAACACAACATGAGTGTGTGTGTGTGTGTGTGTGTGTGTGTGTGTGTGTGTGTGTGTGTGTGTGTGTGTGTGTGTGTGAACGTGTATTTATCACTTTGTGGGGACCAAATGTCCCCATAAGGATAGTAAAACCCAACATTTTTGACCTTGTGCGGACATTTTGTCGGTCCCCATGAGGAAAACAGCTTATAAATCATACTAAATGATGTTTTTTGAAAATGTAAAAATGCAGAATGTTTTCTGTGAGGGTTAGGTTTAGGGGTAGGGTTAGGTTTAGGGGATAGAATATAAAGTTTGTACAGTATAAAAACCATTATGTCTATGGAAAGTCCCCATAAAACATGAAAACACAACATGTGTGTGTGTGTGTGTGTGTGTGTGTGTGTGTGTGTGTGTGTGTGTGTGTGTGTGTGTGTGTGTGTGTGTGTGTGTGTGTGATTTTAAGCTAAATGGCAATATTATGCATGATAACTCAGTTCTGACCAAAAAGTTTTTGTCTTTTTTTTTTTTTTTTTCACATTAAAATGGATGTCATCCAACTTGAAAATACAAACCTTCACATTTATTCTGTGTCTCACTGCAGTCTTCATCAATATTAGTTTAAAAATACTCAACTCATAACTGGGCACTCGTATTCACTAGTAGTACATCAAACATAAAATCTGATGGCAGCAGACCTACACTGATGAATATTAACTAACTTCCTCGCCTAACGTTCCCACCTCCTTGGGCGTTCCAGATAAGTTTTCCCTTAGGTATCCATACACATCCGGCAAGTCAGTAAGATTTAATTAATATACATGAGTGAATCTTTTGGCAGTTGAATATTAATATTCATGAGCCCAGCATAAATTCACCCGCTGGTACAAAAAGCACATGACGAGTTCAACAGTAAAGCTGCGCACACACTGCCAGCTACGTTGTCGCTGCATGTCGACAGTGGCTGGCGGTTAGGTCGCTAGTGGCCGCTGCAGTATATATTCCTCAGTACAATATTAAAATATCAAAAAGAGTAACAGATCATATATTTGTTTTTACAACAGAACTGATAGCCATATCATTAGCCTTACAAATTACAATGGATAGAAGAAAAGCAGCCTAATAATAGTGTGATATGTACAGACTCACAATCAGCTTTGCAAAGTTTAGAAAGTGGAACATCTTTAGCAAGACAAGATATTTTAAATGAAATATTACAGAAATTATATAGCATAAAGCACTTAGGTGTAAGGGTGAGTTTTTTGTGGGTGCCAGCCCATGTCGGAGTAGGGGAATGAGGAAGTTGATAAACTGGCTAAGAAGTCATTGAAAGATCCTGAGATCAACATTAGAGTAAAGATAAGTAAAGTGGAAATTAAGGGGCTGATTGGGACTGAAGTAAAAAAGAGGTGGCAGAGGATATGGGACAATGAAACAAGAGGAAGACATCTGTATAGTATACAAAGAAATGTGGGGTGGAAAGAACAACTGTTAATAATAGGAAAAAGGATATGATAATGACAAGATTACGTATTGGACATACAACATTAAATCAAAGTTTACATAAAATAGGTAAACATGAAAGTGGTAATTGCGATAAATGTGGAGATCCAGAAACAGTAAATCATATATTACTAGAATGTATAGCATACAATAGAGAAAGACTTGAATTAATCCAGTCACTAAAGGATAGGGGTGTAAGCAATTACTCACTTAAGGAAATATTATGAGAAGGAACAGATTATATATATAATACATGAGAAAGTATTACAAATTTTAAATGATACTGATCTGGTAAAAAAGATATAATTATTATTATTATAGCTATACATATTTTTATTTATTTTTTTAAACTAGTGTATTCGACCAAGTAGTACTCCATACTCCAATCCAGTAGGTGGCGGACAATGCACCTTTAAGTTGGTTTACCAACCGCCATTTAAACAATAAAAGAAGAAGAAAGAAGTAGGTCGCTAGTGGTGTGTATGGAGAGCCAACGATCGCCGTCGCTCGTGTTGCCGGAAGTCGCCGTCGCTCGTGTTGCCGGAAGTCGCCAGCTCTCATTGAAAATTAATGGTATGAGGTCGTTTTGTCGCTGCGTTTCGCTAAAAACCGCAAACGAGCAGAGGAATTATACACACAGTTTATCGAGTCAGGTATTAGTGATGGTTTTGTGTGAATAGCTTCAATGGCTGGTAAACTGCCATAGACTGTAAAATCTATGTAAACAAACCAGAAGATCTGATAAAACGTCAATAAGGCACTATAATGGTTCGTCGTGGGATTATTTAATAAATAATAAATGTGTGTTTTCACAAATAAAATTGTGTTTATTTATTTCAGACAGTGTAATGCTCATGATTTGGCCATCGATTATACAGTAATATCAGAGGGCAGGTAAAGTATCTAAGCGATTGGGATTACACTTCAGCTATCCAGAACATCAGACAGTTTGAAGTGCCACTTTATAACAGAGGATTAATATGTTACAGATTACAGCATGCGTGTGTGTTTTACGGTTACATTTTTAAGTAGCTAAATATGAAGTCATTTAAAGTACTTTTAGGCAGGGTCTGCAGCCAAAAAAAAAAACATTCAAAGCTGAAGACAGTAACATTTATTCCCAGACAAGCCAAATCATTCTCTGTAAAAGGGAGAGTTCACCCAAAAATAAAAATTCTCTCATTATTTACTCACCCTCATGCCATCCCAGATATGTATGAATTTCTTTCTTCTGCTGAACACAAATGAAGATATTTGGAAGAATATTTCAGATCTGTAGGTCGACGCAATGTCAGTGAATGGCTATCAAAAAATGTAAGCTCCAAAAGCGCATAAAGGTAGCATAAAAGTAATCCCTAAGACTCCAGTGGTTAAATCTATACCTTCAGAAGTGATATGATAGGTGTGGGTGAGAAACAGATAAATATTTAAAAGTTCAAAATAATGTTGATTACCACAAAAATACATTTTGACTCGTCCATCCTTTTCTTTAAAAAATAAATAAAATAAAAAGCTAAATTAAGTCACAATGAGGAACTTACAATGGAAGAGAATGCGGCCAATTTTTGGAGGGTTTATAAAGGCAAAAATTTGAAGCTTATGATTTTATGAAAGCGTACATTAATTCATCTGTTAAAACTCATCTATTATTTGAGCTGTAAAGTTGCTTAATTTCTCAGTTTTACAGTCATGTTAGGTTTTGTTGACATCACATTGTCATTGCAATGAAGTTGTAAATGTGGCTATAACTTCACACAGAAAGGTTTGGAAGTGATTTTATCACAAAAATATCTTGTTTAACACACATATTTTTTTATGTCTTATGGCTATACTTTTTAAACGGTGAGTATTTTAGTTAAAAAATTTGCCCCATTCACTTCCATTGTAAGAGCCGAACTGTAACTCAGATTTGTGCTTTTTTTTTTTTTTAAAGGAGGGACGTGTGTAATTTCTGCGCTACTAGTGGCACCAAACGGGATTACAAAAATAAGTTTTCAAACAACTTTTGCCAACATCACTCATCACACTCTCTGATCCCCTATGAACAAATAGGACATACTGAATAAAAGGTGATAAATTAACGTCGTAATAAACAGGACCACTATAACAAACACGCCAGACAGAAAGCGTTGCAGAGGAATCGGCTCGTCCGATAACATCGATGGATTGAACGGTAGCTGGTGTGCGGGGAATCCAGAACAAAGGGTAGGATAGTTCTTAGTAACTAGTAAGCTTATCAATACATATTAAATGTATTTTACGAATTTATCTGAAGGTATTGATTCGAAAGTAATGAGCTAACTTGTGTGGCAATACCACAGTGTAGCTTGCCTTTTGCGAAGCAACACGGCAAGAACCGAACCCCAAAAATTCCCTCAAAGTCCTCCTCATAAATGTTTACTCTGGTTTTACTCCGTTCTTTGTGATTTTGCAAGACTTCGAATTTGTTTCCTCTGAAAAACGTCTGCCATGGACATTCATATTCTCCCGGTTGGATAGTTTTCTACACGTAGCCACGACCCAAACTCACGCTATAGGTTTAGATAGAAGGGGATGGGTGGAGCTGAGCGGGCCGCTCAAAATATAAACCTCAATGATTTTATAGTGCCTGGGATGCTCAGTGTTTACACGTTTGTGGGAGGTAAAGCCACCAATGGCTTCCTTATAGTTGTCAATGAACAATAAACTGGGATATTAGAATGTATTTTTACAACAAAAAAATTACACACTTCACCGTTAAGTCATTTTTTACGACCAATTTCCACTTTCAATTTCACAATATTCTTTTGTTTTTGGCGATTCATATTCTTCATGCATATCGCCACCTACTGGGCAGGGAGAAAACAATATTGTAAAAAAGATCTGCTTATTACCCACACCTATCATATCGCTTCTGAAGACATGGATTTAACCACTTGGGTCTTATGAATTACTTTTATGCTGTCTTTGTGTTTTTGGAGCTTCAAAATTTTGCCACCCATTCACTTGTATTGTGAGGACCAACAGACTAAAAATCTTTGTGTTCAGTAGAAGACAGAAAGTCATACTTATTTGAGATGGCATGAGGGTGAGTAAATGATGATAGCATTTTTATTTTGGGGTGAACTATCCCTTTAAAGCTTTCTACCTGTCAATCTCTTGTGTTCCCCTAGAGGGTGCTGCTTGACAGCGCCACAAAAGTTTTTGTACCACTCTGAATAAGTGCTCATAAATCAGTTATTTCATCATTACAGTTTTGTTTTGTTTAGTTTTCCACAAAAGGCTTTTTCAAGGATGTGGAGAGTGACTTTCGAAGAGCCCTAGAGCTGAAACATAATTTTAAAGATGCTAAAAAAAGTTTACGTCAGACTTTTGGACAGTGAGAAGTTGAAGAGATGATACTGATCAAAATGTAATAAAAAAGAAAGTCATTGAAATGTTTCACAACTGGAATATTTTTCTTTCTTTTATTATATTTTTGGTGAATTAATGTATCATTTTTGTGTTTTAATTAATGTTAAGGTTTACCTGTTGTTTCAATACAAAATTATACAAATACAAAATGTTCCTGATCAAAGTGCATTTGATTATGCAGAGTATAACAAAAGGGATAGTTCACCCAAAAATGAAAATTCTGTCATAATTTACACACCCTCATATTGTTCCATACCTGTATCACAATTATTAAAAGGCGGTGTTAGGCAGTATGTTAGCCTCAGTCATCATTCACCTCCATTGCATTGTAAAATAAAGTTTTTTTAATTGACAAATCCTTATAATAGTCTTTCACAATTGTTGTGGCAAAACAAAAAGCATGTTTTTCAAAATGAGAATACAAAAATCAAAAGGAGTGGTCATTTTTCAGTAACAGGTGGTGCATTAATTAGTCTTTATAAATTGTTTAAAATTGGTATTTCCCTTGTATTAATGCTGCTTCAAAATTGCTTTTTTCCTTATCATGGAATGTAATTCTTATATTATAGTGAATTCCACAATTACAAAACCATTCACCACTAAACCAGACAGGTGTGGAGTCATTCAGTTTATGTGTGCTATTTAATTTGTAATATTCTGCAACAACTTAAAATGCTCAAAATTCCTTTGACCTTTTTAGTTGCAGATAGTGTCTATGGTGTTTTTAGCACTGATAACTGACAGGGTTTTACTTCCATTCAGTAAACTTCTAAATCCATTCCTCCACGCTAAATACGACAATTCCATAGTTAACTCATTACACCTGCTCTTTAGTTGATGACTCGCATCACCTGTGCACAAGAGTTGGTCTCTATATACAATTCCTTTCAGAGAGCCGTTTGAAGAGTTAAGACTATTACGTTGAGCTTTAAGTTGTGGTGGTTTCTGTAGCTCTCAACTATCTGAAAACAGTAAAGCCTGTTTTTGAGCAAGGATGTCATGGCTTCTTGGGACTTGGTGTGTTTTATATATTATTGTGGTTTAACTTTTATTTTTTTAAACTGTTTAAAATGATAGTTCACTCACTCTGTTGTTCTCACTGCATGTCTGCCCAACATCTTTTTCTACTCCACAAAAGAAATTATGACTTGATGGGTAACTTACAATTATTTTTAAGGGGGGAAGAGAATCTCTTTAAAGTTGTGTGTGGTGTGTTTTTTTTTTTTTTTTTTTTTTTTTTCTTCCCTTCTCTTTCAGTACTTCATGGCTGTTGATGGTTGCTGTTTTGGCACATATTTTCAATGTGGTATCACCACAGAAATACTTGCAGGTTGTGACGCAACAGAGGAACTTCAAAGCATTGCCACAGAATTTCAACCCGAGTAAGTTTTTGTGCGTGTGTTAATTGTGCAATGTGGTCTACAATAATTGTTAGCATTCCCATTCATCTCAATGGCCGTTGTGTGGCTGGTGCATACAGCTTCAGAAATATGCCATTTGACTTCTCTTAATGGGTAGTCCTGCATGCAAGCTCTTGTGGCAATTGCCTGAGCCATAAATGCTGGCTGAGTCTAGAAGTCAACAGTCTGGCTGGAAAAGTATTGCGGGAGTCCTGTTACTAATGTTTTGTTTATGGCTATGTGTGCAGTTTCTGGGGGACTCCAAATAAGCAAATGCAGTGTATTAATGTTGCATCTAGCACAAGACTTTCCCATGCTGGACCGTTGTTCTAGACATGACCATAAATGCCATGTGACTAATTACTCTAAAGTCAAAATTGATGTGACAACGCTGTTTGGCTTATGCTGTCACAACATTCACACTACCAAGCCCTTTGCTAGTGACTACTGAGCTGTGATGTCAAAGTTATCAGACAAGGAAAAATCAACTTCATGTTTTGACCAGCTCTCCAAGAATAGGTCACTGGCAAAACATCTACTTTACTTTTTTTTTTTTTGTTTTTACTGTTTTTGAAGGATCCCAAAGCAGCAATAACCACTGCACTTTTAATAAATTTTTTACTTTTAACTCTCTTGACCATAAGAGGACTTAAATGTTATTCCCCACTCTTGCAGCTCTCATTTCTGTTGGGTGGTTTCTATGTTGCTTGTAAGAATTGTTGGAATACACTGCCATTTTGAATGGCTGGCAATGGAGAAAGTGTTTTGCCCCCAGAATAATGTAGTTTCAATATCTACCAGCAGGGGCTCACTGAATTATGCTAATCTGCCTAAATTTGACCCCTTGGTGTCCTTCACTTGGTATACTTCAGTCTTTGAATAATCATTTGGTTAACTTTTCCCGTTTCCCTGAAATTTATTTCAGGAACAGGCCTGATTACGGAGTGTCTGGGAAGTGTTATGAGGCTGACTGTAGATAAATCTCTAGCTTTTGGAAGTCAGATTGAATTTGATGCCATCAGTAAGTTGCCTACAATAGCTCTATCACACATATAGATGGTTGTGATCAAGCTCTTGAGTCAAGTCTTAAGTGTGGCCTTTTCTTTTCAGATGGCTCTCAGGTTCTACCACTAACAACTCCCCTGGCAGTTAAATGTGGCTTCAGTGTAGAATCTGATCCCTGGGGTAAAACCAGAGTCCTTGTATCTCTCCTGAATTGTTTTGCAAAAAATGAGGTAATTAACTTTTTGGCTTTAAAATGGTCTTCTGTTGTCCTTCTCTTCAGTTGTGCTTTTCTGCTTTCAGGATGATAGCGAGTTTGATCTGAACATGCGTGTCCGGGTACGTGGTATAAACAAAGCAGAGCAAGATGTCTTTGAGGTGGAAAAGACCTGTACCTACAACCAATGGGCCCCCCGTGAAATTCTTTGCGATCGGAATTATATGGAGGTAAAACCTTGAATGCTTGTGTTTTGGTTCCTGTCACTTTTGTGACATTAATAACTAAACCTGAAGGAGCTTTTATTTATATTTTTCCCCCATGGATTTGTTTCTAGGTTTCTGTCAATCGATTGCCTGGGGAGATTACTGCCTTGAAAAGACAACCAAGGATGGCCAAAGAACAAACGTTTGACCAGTGGACCGATACTGTTTCAGAGGTAAATGGGTTTAGTTTATTTTGTGCATGGAGCTTGAACTAACATGCACTCCCCACCACCTTCCAGGCCATAACCTCCAGATACAACATCTGGAGAATGGTGTTTTTCACTCCTAAACAAAAAGCCATGGTGTTGGAGGATGCCCTAAATACAGGGTATGGTATAACAACAACCAGGTCTCGGCTGGTGCTACGAAGCGGTTATGACATGCCTGAGACCTATGTGGAAAATGTGAGTGAAGTAAACCGTGGAACGTACTTGTTGGAATGTACGCCCCAATCGTTTGACCACACTAACCTTTGTGCTTCTACAGGTGAATGGAGTTCCTATGAAGGTGATTAGGGTAACCACCTACTTCAAGAAACAATGGTCTGTAACCATGTTGGATACAGTTGCTGCATGTCCAACTGGTACGTATAACACCAGTTACTTGTGATGCAATGTCCTTGTTTAATCTGGCTAATTATACTGGCTAATTTACAGGTGGGGTTGTTTTTACGGATGAACTCATCACCTGGAATTTTCCTCTCGTCACTCCTCTAATGAGTTCTACTGAAAACAAAATCATTGGGATGGTCATGGGAATAGATGGAAAGCAGATTGACTCTGCACAAATGGCTGACAGAGGCTATAGTTTGACAACTACAGACACTTTTATTGTTATGACTCTACCTGTTGGTGGACAAGATGGCTACTACAAGGTTTGATTTCTAACATGGTTTTTGAGAGGTTTAAAGCAGGGCTTTTCAGTTTCAATTCCTGGCAGGCACATTTTTCTCTCCAATCCTAATTAAATGCATCTGAACAAGTTAACCAAGGTCTTTAGTATTTCTTCTAGCAGGTGTTTAAAGTGCAGGGTTTGAACAACACTCTGCAGGACATGGCCCTCTAGTGATTTAAATTGAATAGCCCTAGTTTAAAGTGTTTGGCTGAAACTTAATTTATCCCTTGTTGCAGAGTCATTGTGTAAATGACCAGTACCACATCAGATACACCATTGAGCCAATGCTGGAGTTATTTTGGAGTGAGGGTGGCTTTGATGCAACCAGATACAAAGTCCTCTTCCCCATCAAGACTCCCTTTATGCCTAGACCACCCCAATCTGTTGACTGTAAGTGTTGTGGGTACTTTGGCATTTTGGTGATGTGTAATTTCTGCACCATTGGGGGCAGAGAACATAATAATAATAATAATAATAATTTTTTTTGTGCTGGACAAGCAAGTTCATCCCAAACTTGCACCATTGGTTAAGTCAATGCTATTGCTATGCCCAACCCCCTCAATCTGCTCAGGACTATTCTGTATGGTGTTGCTAGTGGTGCAGAAATTACTCTTTAACCAAGACATTTTTATGGCTTTCTACTTATTTTGAATTTTCATACCCTTATAGACACTGCTGTAGATCAAAAGGTGTTTGATGTACTTTTGGGTACTTTCCTTTATGATGTTGAGTTGGTGAACATCACCTTTTCCACTGGAGTCCTAACAGTGGTGGAGGCCAATGCAAGGGGCTTCAATGTACAGGAGCAACGCTTTCAAAATGGCTCCAAGACATTC
The DNA here is from genome assembly GCF_025860055.1 of Xyrauchen texanus. Taxonomy (NCBI): domain Eukaryota; kingdom Metazoa; phylum Chordata; class Actinopteri; order Cypriniformes; family Catostomidae; genus Xyrauchen; species Xyrauchen texanus. The sequence goes on from NC_068305.1 coordinate 37,281,273, forward strand.
AGACTTCAAGTGTCCTTCTCTGATCCTGTTGTTGTGACAAATGTAAGTGTAGAAGTAACTTGTGTTTTATTATCTTTATTACTGCTTCTGATAGGTTTACATTTTCATTGCAGCAAGTTGATCTGGTCGTTACGGTCTACACCCTTCCCCTCATTTACAGTTTTCTGATCCTGCCTGAGTACACTCCTTTTTCCTACTCCACATCTTTTAAAGCAACTCTTCAAGATGTCAGTAAGTGTTCACAGGGTCTGAAAGGTATAATATAAACTATAATTAAGTATTTAACCTCACAGCTGCCCCCTCCCCCAGTTCTCCCAACTGTGAGTGGAGCCTGTGATAAGGAAAAGTTCCACATCATGATTTCATTTGGAAATATGGGCAAGAACTTTAATATTATGCTGGGCACACGTGACCTGACACCAGAGCGGAGCGTGGACTATGATGTGAAGGAGAACGGCACACACATGATCTTGGCAGTGCCTTTCCTAGCAGTTGATGTAGCATTTGAGGTACAACTTCTCTTAATCCATCTAGCCTCCCTTGTTCACTGCTGGGCAATCCAGCTTAAACTGATGGCTGGTTTCTATCTGGGCCATGTTGGTCATAACTTGTTGACTAGCTACCTTGTTCCAATACATGGGTATCATAAACCTGGATTTTCCAGCAGGATGCTTAATGAAGTTTAAGTCTGTTCGAGTGGGGAAAATACGCAAGCAAATCTTAAAAAAATTACACAATAAATGAAGGCAAATATTTTTTTTTTTATATATATATATATATATATATATATATAGCTAGCTCATATTTTAATGCATGGTATATAAAAAAAACTAATTTGCTTAAACCGCAACGGCAAGTCATTAGTTGAAGAATGGCATTGCTGAGTCATTGGTTTACAGTTTGTTGACATGCCCCTTCCTCATACAATCTAGAATTTAGAGTTTCCCCACTAGCAAGTGACTTTGTGCTCTGAACTCGTAATAACTGTATTTTTCGACTCTACTTGAAGGGCACATTAATGCATGTCTTTACTTTGTAGCTAATGTACCCATCGTCCTTGAGGGCACGGCTTGATGTGTTACTATGGGAGCCTACCAACAAATGGAGCCTCAGTGACTTCTCCTTGGCCTGCAACTTTCCCATGACAATGACTGGTATATTCTTGGGCACAGTACCTTACATTTAATTGTTAATTCTGGTCTTGCATTCCATCCTGCCTTATGCTTGTTTTGGCACTAAAGTAGTAAAAATTGGGGGTGGGGAGACATAAGGCCAAGAGGAAAAGGTCTTTTTGATTTTTGGCCTCTTCCAGAGTGTTTCAGCAATGGGTCCATGTCAGCACTTGCAGTAAAGGTACAGTCCGTATCCCAACTTGTCCCTCGTCAACTTACCCTGAGAGATCCCAAGTGCAAACCCAAATTCAGCAACGACCGCTTTGCCTACTTCTCTTTTGATGCAAACAGTTGTGGAACCACTAGAACGGTATGGCGGTGACTACATTTTAAAGTTTACTTATGCAACAAGTTTTCAACACTTGACACTTTCTCCCTCAGTTCTATGATGGAGTTATGATGTATCAGAATGAAATCTCTTTGGGTGATGAACCTCCAATTTCCCAGCAGGCTATTAAAGGTGTATCTATTCCTTTTGTTCCAGAGTACAGGTGAGATGAAATGCCATTTTATAAATCTGTAATGGCATAACCAATTAGTGGGTAACTTTTTACAATGCTTTCTCTTCTCTCCCCCCAATTCACAGAGTTACTGTGTCCTGCTTTTATACTGTAAATGATACCCAGACAATTGCATTCTTCACCAACCCGAGAGAAAGTGATCCTCTCCCTGAGACTGGTTTTGGGGAGCTGCAAGTCCTACTGAGACTTGCCTTGGGTATGCTAACATGCTGTTATTTACGATATAAGGCCAAAAGCATGTGGACAGTATTAATCTGGTATTTGGTCCTCTGTAATCGCTTCCACTCTTCTGGGAAGTCTTTCTAATATGTTTGAGCAAATCTCCACAGCCATGTTCCCATTGAGACCCCATATCATCAGTAAGGTCTGGCACTGAAGTTGGTCCATGGGGTCTGGCTTGTAGTTGGCATTTCGGTTCATCATAAAGGTATTCAGGTCTAGACTTTATGCAGACCGGTCCACACCAAACCTGTTATTGGTGTCCACATACCTCTTGGTCGTGTAGTGTTTTTGATCTTGTAGCATGAATTTGTGGCCAGATTGCAGGAGTACCCACACTGATCTGTTCCGAGGCAAATGCTTTTGGCTAACTCCAAGCAAAAAAGCTGCCCTACAACTTGATGAAAGTACATAAAATTAGAATGGTATTCTTTTGCTTGATGCTTTCTGCAAACTCTTTAGTGGTGCAAGTATGGTGTTGCTCTCTACCATTCCCCCTAAAACATAACTGCCTCCAGTAAATTTTGGCCATTTTTGCTTTTTCTCTTTCCACCCAGATGGCTCTTATAAAGATTTCTATGTAGAACAGGATTTCCCAGTTGGACGGTTACTAAGAAAACCTCTGTTCTTTGAGGTGGCACTGCTTCAGTCCACTGATCCTCGGATAGAGCTCGTCTTGGAGGACTGTTGGGCTACTCTGAAAGAAGACCGCAACTCTGCTCCAAGATGGGATTTAATTGTAGACGGGTAATGCTTTTTCTATATAAGCTGCTGTGATGAGCACTCACTTTGACTCTGATTTGATTCCCCATTAGTGTAAATTTTAAAACCAATGTTTGTCAAATTTTTCTTTGATCTCAACAGCTGTGTGAATCTGGTTGACCATTATGAAACCGTTTTCCATCCTGTAAGTCCTGATGGGGTTCAGTTTCCATCTCACATTAAACGATTTGAAGTAAAGATGTTCGCTTTTGTGCAGGACAACATCGTCCTCAAAAATCAGGTAATTTACTTTTTAGATTATATTAAATTTAATTTAAATGGTTTTATTTACTTCATATTATAATATTCCCAGATCGTGGTACACTGTGATGCTCTGCTTTGTGATGTCAATCAGACTGATGGACTCTGCAAGAAACTATGTCCTTCTCCCATTCCTTTAAAAACTGCAAGGAAAGGTATGCAACCTCCTACACACACTCCTTATTACAGTGATTGCTAGGCAGTGGTCTTTGAAAGGGTTGTTTCACCCAAAAATTTAAATTCTCATTTACTTGCAATTGTAATTTACATAATGCAGTCGAAGATGTGTTGGACAAAACACAAACTAAGATTTTTAGAAGTATATCTCTGCTCTGTAGGTCCATCCAATGCAGGTGAATGGTGGCAAGACCTTTTGAAGCTCCAAAAAGCAGATAAAGGCAGCATTAAAGTAATCCTTAGACTCCAGTAGGTTAATCTGTGTCATCTGAAGCGATCTAATTGGTTTTGGGAAAGAACGGGCCAAAATGCAACTTTACTTTAAATCTTGACAGCCATCATTTCAAGCTGTACACTTCCCATAGCACGATCTAGTGTTCTGCACATCCACAAAGTTCAAGGGTGTGTAATCGAGCTTTAAATCCTTATCGTGCCTAGAGATTAAAGTGCCAAGATGTACTGCGAAAAGGAGTTATATTTTGGTCCGTTCTCACCCAAAACCGAATGGATCATTCTTCAAGATATTGATTAAACCAATGGAGTTGAATGGGTTCCTTTTTTATTTTGCCTTTCTGCTTTTAATGGGCACCATTGTATTGCCTGGACCAACAGAACTGAAATTAAGATCTTCGTTTGTGTTCTGATTAAGCGTCGCACACCTGAGATGGCAAGAGGGTGATTTTATGAATAAGAATCTTATTTTTGGGTGAACAATCTCTTTACAATCCCAACATTTATGCAATTTATCTGAAATTTTAACCACTATGTACAGACTTTTAAATCTGGTTTACATTTAATGGAAACGAATTGGGTGGTCTAATGTGCACACTCTGTGTCTCTATAATTTGAGTTTACAACTTATTCATTTTCAGCCTGACTAGCATTTATTTCCTTCACTAAATCCCAATTCTGTTTAAATTTGCCCCCTCTTCTACCATCCCATGTCAAGTACGAAGAGATGCAGATCATGACCAATTCCAGAGAGCACAGCTGTCATCGGGAAAAATACTGTTGTCTAGCTCCTAGTCCATTTTGGTTCTCAATCTGAATAAAGTACCCTTTAAGCCTCTTATCTTGGTATGTTCCTGGGTTATTTGTGTTCTGCAGTATCTTAAGTATGCTTTAGACAAGCTCCAACACTTATCCTTCACACTGGCAAGAAAATTGAACTGGTTGAATAATGATCAAAATATTTATTTTCTTCTCTTCATTGCATGTTAAGAGTGCAGGTCTTATCTTTTGAAGTGTGCTGGGTGCCAGACTAGATTGATATAAAACTGGTTCGTAGCATTTAGTGAAGTAGATGGGGGAATAAAGGCTTTGAGAAATGGACTGAAAAAAGGAAGTCCTAGTCAAAGCAGTCTAAAACCACCATTCACCCTCCCTTAAACCTCAGACACCACTCTGATATCTGCCTGCATTGTATGTCCACATCTTGGCTATTCACAAATGCAAATTGGTAAAACAAACATTAGCTGTTAAGAACAGCAATTTTCTTCCTGTAGACTTGAATGACTGCACATGCTAGGAATTTGTTTTCCCTACTATTAAAATATGACTTGGGCAGATAATAACTAGCAAGGTGCTGGGGCCAATTTTCATTTGGGGCATCCCAGCCAATGATCTTTTAGATTCTTATGTAGCGGAGATCTACGCAATCATTTTCATTTAATTGTTTAAATGCCTATTTACAGTCAGATTAAATTCAAACACAGATATGGACAAGAAACCACTGAACAGCCACTGTTCTTAAAGAGACACTACTATTGTTGTGCCTCTGTGTCGTCATGCACAGTGAGCCACGTGATCAGATGTGTGGCTTGACTGTCTGAAGCGGAGGCAACAGAAACTTGTCGTCCACCACCCGTATTGATTAACCATGCCACCACGAGGACCTAGTAATTAGCTGGAATTGGGCATTCCAAAATTGGGGATAATAAATGAAATGACCTATGCATGGGTTTGGTGAAACTTCAAAGAGTTCAGGCAGTTCTAGCTCATTCTGCCATCCCTTTTCTAACTCATCAGTGTTCCATTCAGAAGTGATCATCCCTATACCCCATTTAAAACTTTAAGACAAGTCAATAGGGTAACATTTTGTCTCGACAGATCTAGTTAAATCTGTACTTTTGTACCACACAAAATCAAAAGCTCTATAGAAATGTATGACTTTACAATTGAGCACCTCATATGCAATTTTTTTTAATATGTTTTTATACACAATATATTGCTGTTTGAAAAGTTACATTGTAAATTTTTTTTATTTTTTATAGTAAGATCACAAACAAGGATATGTATAAAAACAACTAGATCTATTTAATGACAGAGCAAGCTGCATATGAACAAATACTTCAAATATATATATATAAAAATTATATATCAGTATTAAGTTTTTTTTTTTTTTTTTTTTTTTTATTGTGGTGGACATGAATGAAATGGTGATTGAGAGATATACCTCAAAAGCCTGTTGTATCATATTTGATACATTTTCACCATGATTTGGCTATAAACGAATGACATTTTAAGTGAGCACACGTTGCTTCAATTCAATGAACTCATTTTGAACTATCAGTGAAAATAGTATTAATCATTCTTCACCAAATCAGTGCATCACAATGTAAAGGTAGGCATTTTGGAAAATGTATTTACTATGTCTTCTACTTCGAGAATAGCATGTAAACATCTAGTACACTGCATACAACAGGTATTTCACCTAAGGGTTAATCATGTTGATGATGTAGAGGCTCTACAAGTGGCATTATGGGGTTAAAGAGTGGTTCAGAAAATATCATTAGAAATTAGGGTTCTATAAGAGGACTGAGGGCCCTCTTGAGTCACAGGGGCCTATTGAGGGGCCTTGTAAAAGCTGTGAGCCCACATATTCAAGCTTATATTAAATATTTATTTTCAAAGTAGATGGGCTGTGAGATCTTGTATACCAGAGCCCTCCTGGTCCCTGGATAGTCAAGGGCCCTTGGGCACTGGCCCCATTGGCCCAGTCCATAATTCACCTATGAATAGAGTGAACATTATCCTGTGGAGGGGATATTGCAAAAATAATTATTTGTTGGATTTGCAATGGCAAACGATTCAGAGAGTAAAATCGTTATTTTATTATAAAAACTAATTATGTAACCGATGAACCTACATATTTATTTGTTTTTTTTTCAACCACACTTACGTTCAACAGTTTATTTAAATAAAAAGGAGGAAAAACTCTAGACAAATGTCTAGACAAATTATGTCAACAAGCCTGTGACATTAAGGGGAAAATGTCCCTCTCTAATCCCTCTGACTATGGAGATATTTTCAAGGTGGCAATGCTTTGTCTATCAAAGATGGCAATCAGTGTGTTAATGGCTGCTCATTAGCTACTGTAGTTGCATCAAAAGACTTGATCTTATGTTTGATGTTTAAAGATGGCTATATCTGTGAATAGGTGAGTAAAGCATTGTGGCCTTGGATCTGATTGAAGTATAAAATGTTTGTTAGTGGATGTACTTAAAACGAGACAAATATCAAAGCTATAGGGATTAAGGGAGTGCCTACATTAGTATTAAGGCAAATGTTCTGGAACAAGTCATTTGAGTGTTTTCTATAGTTTGGTTTGTCATCAGTCACATACAAGGACAGACTGGGACAACTGCAAAAAAAATTTGATTTATCTCTCTTTTTAAGTCTCTCATCATTTACTCACCCTATGTCATTCCAGATGTGAATTACTTCTTTTTTTTCCTACAGAACACACATTAAGATTTTAGAAGAATATTTAAGCTCTGTGGGTCCTCACAATACAATTGAATGGTGATCACAACCCAGAAGGTCCAAAAATGACAAAGACAGCATGAAAGTAACCCATATGACTCCAGTGTTTAAATCATTTCTTCAGAAGTGGGTGAGAAACAGGTCAATAGTTTTAAGTACATTTTTTTTACTTAAAATTTTCACCTTTGACCATAGGTGGCTGAAAGTGAAAGTGTAGATTTACAGTAAAAAAAGGACTTAAATATTGATCTGTTTCTCACCCACACCTGTCATATCACTTCTGAAGACGTGGATTTAAACTCTGGAGACTTATGGATTACTTTTATGTTGCCTTTATGTACTTTTTGTAAAATCTGAGTTCTGGTCACCATTCAATTACATCTTAGATATGAATGGCTTGATGCATGAAGAATGTGGAAGTGAAAGTGGACGTTTATAGTAAAAAAAGGACTAAAATATCTGTTTCTTACCTACACCCATCATATTGCTTCTGAAGACATTGATTTACCCACTAGAGTTGTGTGGATTACTTTTGTTTTTTTAAAGCTTCAAAGTTCTGGTCATCATTCACTTGCATTGAATGGACCAACAGAGCTGAGATATTCTTTTAAAAATCATTGTTTGTGTTCTGCAGAAGAAAGAAAGTCATACACATCATGGGGGTAAACGATATGAGAATTTTCATTTTTGGGTGAACTATCCCTTTAACAGTGCTCGGGGTAGTAACACTTTGTATAGCAGATAATAGCACATTTTAAAGTAATAATATAACTGTAAAATAATGTCCTTCAAAAAAGATTCAATATTTAATTTCCGTAATACAAATGTAACTTTTTTTTAATTTAAAATTGCCCCATGTCTACTACAGCCATGATAAAATATTTTTAACACTGTTACATCCAACAAATTACAGACAGAGTAAAGGACACAATATAAAAATAAACATGCAAAAAAAAAAAAAAAAAAAGAATAAACATGCACATAAGCAATTAATATGCAGACCCAAATCAAATTTTGCATTCTGTAGACTTTACTGTGAAAAACCTCCTGTCTATGTGTCAAGAAAACCCAGTCAGTTAAGTCTTAACTGGGTCTGATCAGTCTGTCCTAAAATTAATTAACACAGATTGTCACCAGGTGATAAAACTGAATCCACTGAGCCAAATGTATATGAAGAGGAACCTATATGAAAGAATTGACACATCATTTAAAACACTGTTTATGGGGACAATTTTTTTAACGCAATAATATAATTAAAACTTCTGATGCATTTTGCAAGGATTAGATTTAACATTGTTCACAAAAGAGCAGTCTGGAGGAAGTGACCTGAGGATGTTCTCCAGGATGCAAGGAAAACATCTCATCCCAACAATACACGTAGCCTATATGTTTTTTCAAGTCATGTGTATTCGGGTGGAGATCCCATTAAACGCACACACGCACCTTTCATAGATGCAAATGGCTCGCGAATGCCAAACATTCACACCTGCGCCCTACCTGACAGATCTGCACTCGTCGTGCTCCGTACAACTCCAGTGCCAGCCGGTGCAAATTGACACCTCTCCACTCACTTTGATCGAAGACTGGGAGGCTGGCTATATAATGCCATTCGAAGGCAAGTCAAATCATTCGTGGTTCAACACCTGTAGGAGTAGGTCACACCATGGCAGTCGTGCATGGAAACCTCGGAACTGGACACTTAAACCCATTTCAGATGCATGCATCCACGGATTTGGAAAGGGCTATGACGCAAATGACAGGTTGGTGTTTATGGCGCAATTGCGCAGGGCTGTTTCTTAGTTTTGCATCTGAAAGTTGTCAATAAATCAAACGCAACAAACTCACGGCTATTTCAACTCTTTTTTCCTCAGATTTTAGCACAAAGTTCCCCAGCGGCGCACATCCAGTGGCCTCCAGGGCGGACAGCATGGCCTTTTTTACGCACCGCAGAAAGCGCACCAACTTCACGCAACAGCAGATAGACGTCCTGGAGAAAGTTTACCTGGACACCAGATACCCTGATATTTACTTAAGAGAGAAACTTGAAGCGCTGACCGGCTTGCCAGAGTCAAGAATTCAGGTGAGAATTCAGATGTTTCACTCCAAAGACTTTAGTAACCTTGTGCTAATAAAAAAAAAAGTTATGTAGACCTACTTCTAAAACATATAGTTCCGATCATGGATGCTGAATGGTTAAAGGAATAGTTCACCCAAAAATGTAAATTATCCCATCATAATTCCCCTCATGCCAGATGTGTATGACTTTCTATCTTCTGCCGAACACAAAGATTTTTAGGAGAATATCTCAGCTCTGTAGATCCATACAATGCAATTGAATGGTGGCCAGAACTTTGAAGCTCCAAAAGGCACATAAAGGGAGCATAAAAGTATTCCATAGGACTCCAGTGGTTTAATCCACGTCTTCAGAAGCAACATGTAGGTGTGAGTAAGAACCAGATTCATATTGAAGTCCTTTTTTATTTATTTTTTACTATAAATCTCCACTTTCACGTTCTTTTGATTCACATTCACCACCTACCTGGGCAGCGAGGATCATTTCTTTTTGGAGCTTTAAAGTTCTGGCCACCATTCAAATGCATTATATGTATCTACAGAGTGGAGATATTTTCCTAAACATTCTTAGTTTGTGTTCAGTGGAAGAAAGAATGGCACACATCTAGGATGGCATAAGGGAGAGAATATCATGAGAATTTTCATTTTTGGGTGAACTATCCCTTTAATAGCCATGCTTAATTCACCATAAAGCACTGCTATGAACTCTACACAGAGCTACTAGTTTAGCATTATTTTTGTTTCATACCAACATTTTATATCTTCTAGTGGATGGCATTTGAATATTTTACATTTAAAAATGTGTGTCCTTAATATTTTTATTACATGCTAGAAGTTTTATAAAAGCAAGAAAACACTTGAGGCTGTGCCAAATTGTGAATATAGTCAAGGATGATGGGCATTACTATTTATTATATATCACAACCTCTCGTACCTTTTATTGCGTAATTATTCATTGTGACTATATTACTTTTGAACTGTTTTGCTAGGTGGATAAAATATATGTTATTCACGCTAGCGCCATCTTTGATTTTTAATGGGAATGACGAGGCTGTGAGGGATAAACTTAGCTGAACTGCGTTTTACAGTGTTTTTGGATCGTTCTGCGGACAATACATTGATAAAATATCTGTCCAAGAACATTCAGTATACAAAGAACTCCAGACAACATGAGTTGTGGAAAATCAGATGTTATCTTGGAGCTTTACCGTTCGTGCCATTGAAGAGACGGTAAGTGTATCCCTCACATACTCGTTGTCGTTCCTGTTAAAAATCAAAGATGGCGCTCGCGTGAATAAGGTCTACCCCTAACACTGGAGATGGTCCAGCTGAAGACAACAGCCAAAACCAACCTAACCTGGTTTAAGCTGGTCTCCCAGCCTGACTAAAAAGTGTCAAGAACCCTCTTAAACCAGCCAACTGACCAGGGCTGGGTTTCCTAAAAGCACTGCAAGCTTAAGTTTATCGTAGAGACCAGTGGTGCCAATGGTTTCTACAATCTACTTGGCTTACAATGCTTTTGGAAAACACAGCCCTGGGCAGCTTAGGCTGATTTTAGCTGGATCTTTTCTTACGGGGGTTGGAGATAACATATTTGAATTGCATCAGGTACATAAATTAATGTGTCCATCTTCTATGCAGGTGTGGTTCCAGAATCGAAGAGCCAAGTCCCGGCGCCAGGTGGGCATTCCCGTTCCAGCTAAGACCAATGAAAATATCCTGACCTCCAACACTTCCATAATGAACCAGTTTACAACCCATAAGAACCACACCGGCATGGAGATGCAAAGGATGCCCAAGTTTGCCACAAGGGATAACTTCAGTCAACATCTGACCAGCTCTGCCACCGAGAAGGGCTGCATCATGAAAGGTGACCTGCATGTCCCAACCATGATTCCGTGCATGTTCAGCACAGCAGATGAGAACCAGGTCAAAACGGATCACCTGAGTGTTGTGGTTCCATGCAATTACGCACCGCAGTATCCAAAAGCTTATGAACGGATTATGGGTACAAGCCATGCAAAATCGACAATGAAACAATTTTTGGTAGAATATGACAATTTCCCTCCGAACAGGACCATCGGACCAGAGATGAAGGTTGTCATTCCACCTCTACCATCACAGAATAACTTCATTATATCATCGTCATCACCCAAACACATCACCTGTTCTGTCCAAACCATGCAAGTGAATGTCCAGCCGACGACTTTTGGCACTTTCTCTCCTATTAGAGCAAACGAAGCTGTAGATTTTTCAGATTCTGACTCGGACTGGGAAAGAGAGGCCATGTTTAGTTTTAATAGATTTATTTAGCTATTTAATTAATTTTATTTTAGGGCTGTCAATCGATTTTCAAATTTTAATCGCATTAATTACACTGTGTCCAGATTAATTAATCGCATATACAAATATTTGCTGAGAAAGCCCCTCGTATAACAATAATTCAATATATAATGATGAAATAATGATACCTAGTTATCTTTAAATATTTAACAATTATATATATATATATATATTTTCAGATAACTAAAATGCATTACATTCTTGTGGCAGAAGAGTTAATAATTGATAAGACGATACAAAAAGTGGATTTAGAATACAATGTATCGTTTACTACCATATTATATATACACAGCAATCCATTACACAAGTGAATTTGTCAATCAGTTGGAGATTTATTACGAGGGCTTGTTTAAGAGCCCGTCAATTTACACCTGCGTCAGACCTGCTTGTGTAGTGTCTCGGGTGTGTTGCATCATTAACATAACATTTTAGGTCACTGTGTAAAGTTAAATATAGTTTAATACTTGGAGCGCAAATCCGAACTTAAGGGATCTTTAGATGTGTTTTGAACGTAAGAACGTAACACGTTTTTGTTCTGCTGCTGAAGGTTGTTTTCTTCACTGTATAAACTGCGTGTTGCCACAAAGCTGAAGTTTCCCTTACTGCCCTCTGGAGTAAACCGGTGGTATTACAAGCTTGCATTTCTCAGGAATCTTCCTTGTACAGGGCCATTGCGATTGTGTTAATTTTTTTTAATGCGTTAAATCGACAGCCCTAATATTTTTTATATATATAACTGGCTCACTCATAGATACTCACTATTATATGTGAGCCGAAGGATTTCAAACCTTTCACAAGTTATTTATTGTATATTTCATATATTTTATATGTCAGTGGGATTCCCACAAAATGTCTTTAGAACGTTATTTATCTCCCCTTTAATACGCTATGTCCTTAATAAAGACACCTATTAAACATCAAAATACAGACTATGAGCCTTTTATGAATAATAGAAATCAACAATTTATTTACAATGTTTTGTATCATGCATACCCTTACAGGTTAAAAAACACCCCAGAAAACTAACAAATGTAAAATATTAATCTAAGGACAAGATTTAGGACTGTGTTTTAGTGCACACAGCTGTCTATTTTAGGACTTGTATAAACAGATTGACTGCTTTACAAAAATACCTAAATCTGCAAGTCCAAAAATGTCCACATTACCCTATATATGATCGATTTATTGATATATTTTGAGTGAACTGTACAATTATCTACAATATACATATTTAAAACTGACAGAACAAATTTAAAACCGAACAGTGAATCCTCTCTTGTGATACTCAAAATTAAAGGGAAAGTTCAACAAAAAAAAAATTCATTCTCACTTCCACATTTTCCCAAACCTGTACGACTTTATTTGTTCAAAGGGGAATAAAAGCTTTTTAGGCAGAATGTTAGCTTTAGTCACCATTCACTTCTATCATATAAAAAAAGATGCCATGAAAGTGAATGGTGACTGAGACTAACATTTTGCCAAATATAGTTTGTGTTCCATGGATGGAAAAAGTCATATGGGTTAGGAACATGAGAGTGAGCAAATGACAATTTTTATTTTTGGGTGAAATATCCCTTTAAGCACTTTGAGATAAAAGTTCAGAGAGAAAGAATAAAATATAATGCAAAACACTGTTACAAACAAACAAATAGAAATTGCACCAATGAGGAGTGTCATTTGGCATACACCCCAGTTGGAAACCAGCAATAAAAACAAGGGAACCTTAAATATAAGTTGAGAGAGACAACTGAAATGACAATCAAACCATTACATCTTCAGAACACACAAACTTGTTTGCCTCACTTTTTTGTAGCACACGTGCTAGCTAGTTGAACATCTTCACCAAAGACACTTTGGTGCCTTTAGGCATGGAATTTGAACTGATAGTCACTGAACACACATTCTGACCTCTTCATTACATGTTGAACAGATCAAACAAGAAGAACAAACAGTGGGCTGAAGAGGTGAGCTGCTGTGTTTGAGATTGGAGTCTGGGGTGTACGTTTAATTTCAGTCACGTTCTGTTGGTGTTGTTGGCAGAGAAAGCATAGAGGTTACCCAGCTGGCTTAGCCCGCTCTGTATGTGTGCTACATGGATCTCCACGTTATCCTGAAAACAGCTATAGAAGACAGATGATTACTTTAATAGGAGAGGATGTCTTAAAGCAAAATGCACAAATTGACCCTTTGCCAAACTTGGTTACAATTGGTGGCTCAGACAGGGGTTGCGTTATCTGAAAATTCTTTGTCATTTACAGATTTTGAAACTGATGGATGATTTCATATGCTTTCTGTCAAAACCACTTAAACCCAGTGCGTCAGTTTTGATTTCACACACTCACTCCCGTGTGGGTCTCCTGCCCGTTTATTGCCTGGTATTATGATGCGTTGTATATGCATCTCTTTTGGGATTTTGAGCAGAGTGAATCTGATTTCATGACCGCATACATAAATCATTAGAGTATGTATGTTACTGCATGATAATAAAACGCAAAAAGAATAAAAGCGCAGAAAAATCTACTTGCCATTTATACTTGCACTTAATCTTAGTGCAAACATGATATTTAGAGCAGAATTCTCAGTTATTTGGAGAACAATGGAGAATCAGATTTTCCAACCAGAGAGTTATTTCCTTGTCAAGCCATACGTTACTGGCGAAGTTGAAAAATCGTGTTTTATGGTGGTTGATTGACAGGCAGAATTTAACCCTAGAACTCCTATTTCAAAATCTATTAAATATGGCATGTACTGTACAGCATATGTCATGATAATGGATGCAACACCCCTGAATGTAGCCTCAGTATTTATAGAATTAAAACAAGTCTGACGGATAAAAAAAGAGACCATGACTGAAAAATGACAGATAAATATTTTTTCTAGTGCAACCTCTGGTCTCAGACAAGCTTTAGAGAACCTCCCATAGGAATGAACTTGGGATTTCCAAAAACAACATAATTTTTAGTAAAGCATTCTCAAAGTGGTAAAAATTGTATAAATATTATTCTTATGCTGGCTAGAATGAAGTGTGCTTTTGAAAAGCATCTTGTATCTGTCTTTATTCTTTAACCCTCCTAATACTTTCAAAAAAAGGCCCAACCTTGTACTTTTACAGGTCAAAAATGACCAGAACGATAAAAAGGTGAAACTTATTTTTTGGAAGATTAAAATTATAACATTTTGTTCTTCTTGTGAGTAATACCAATACAATTATGCACTTTATGTAGGATTTTATGCTATTTGGATCTTATTTACATGTAAATTTATCAGTTTGAAAAGATGAGGTCCTGCACCAAAGCGTAAACATTCCCACTATTGAAAATGTAATTTTTCTTACCTTGGGGTCAGACTCAGAATTTGTTCTTTGATCTTTTTTTGTGTGTGTGTGTGTGCACGTATATGTGCGTGTTCTGCATTCTCTTTTCTGGCTGTGTGTGTGTGTGTGTTGGGTTGTGTGTTCTGCCTTCTGCCAGTTTTAGTCTTACCCATTTATTTCCGCACGTATTTGTGCGAGCAAGTTTTGCAGTGTGGGTCTCGCCCCTTCATTTCTGCGTGAGTGTTTTGCATTGTGGCTAATTAAAAGATAAATTTATAGATTTTAGACAAATCTCAGAAAAAATGCTCTGTTATAGTCTCAACACTTCATGTGTGTGTATGTTTTGCACTTTAAATGTTTTAAAGAGTCAACATTTATGCATTGTGGCTAATTTATAGATTGTATTTCACAAATCCTCCAAAAAAATGGCTCTGCATTATGGTCTTTCCCATTCATTTCCTATGACTGGTCAATTTGGACCACAAATGTAAAAGGTGTTGCTTTTTCTATGAGCACTTAGACCTATGGAATCACGTCAATTTTTTTTTTTTGTTTGCATTCAGATATCAAGTGGGAGCAAAGACTTCATGTGAAACTACTTTAGTAGGTGCTCGTGGTGGTGCGGTTATTCAACTCAATCCGGATGGCGGAGGTGTTATCTCAGTTGCCTCCGCTTCAGAGACCGTCAATCCGTGCATCTTATCACGTGACTCGTTGTGCATGACACTGCGGAGACTCCATATGTGGAGGCTTGCGTTAACCGCGAGAACCACTAATCGTTACAATGAGGAGGATACCCCGTGTGACTCTAACCTCCCTAGCAACCGGGTCAATTTGGTTGCTTAGGAGACCTGGCTGGAGTCAATCAGCACACCCTGGATTTGAACTTGCGAATCCAGGTGTGGTAGTCAGCGCCAATACTCGCTGAGCTACCCAGGCCCCCTAAGGAAACAGTTTTTATTAAATCGGAAAAATCTATTCTGGTACAAAATGAGCGGAAGTAATAGGAGGGTTAAAGGAATCAAAAAGTGAATTGAAAAGAAAAAAGCCTCACTTGATAGCGATTATGAAAGTGATTACAACTGTTAACATTAGTGTAGGTGAACAGAATTGTTTCTAACGTTTATACAACATACTATGGTAATATGAACTAGGTTTCTACTACCTCTAATATGACATAAATCATTAATTGAACTTGTAACCATGCTTATGTTATGTGTTGTATTTAGTTGGCAATCAAGGCTGAGACATAGTTTAGTCATGTGCTCAGCATTGCAACAATGTTTTACAGTATTTTTGTAAATTCTACTTAAAACCAAATAAACATACAGGACTTGCGTGCGAAAACTGTAAAAGCTTATCAAATATAGCAGACACTAACAGCTGCTAAAATAGGATTGGTCAGTAATGTTAAGGCGAGGCTTAGCAAGGGGTCAATTGGAACATTCACAAAATTAAATAAAAGCCTAATAATATTAATTGAAGTGAACATAGAAGTTAAACAGATAAAGGAAAAATAATAGAAATTAAATAGAAGTAAATTGATGTATTACCTGAGGTTAGAGTCATCTATCGAAACCTTTATGTCATTCAGAGAGTCTGTGAGCGATTTGAATTCAAATGAGTTCAAGTCACCCCCTTCGGCCAAACACTGCACCAAATAAGAATGAGAAATATGATCAGGAATCTATTCGTCTGACAAGCTGAGCAACTCAAATTACCGGAATATGTCAAATAATATCATTTTTGTTGTTAGTTTTGGTTGTTAGCTGTAAATTTGTTTCGCTTTAGTCTGGTACCCTGATCTGAAGCAGGAGGGCTGTGAGACGGGAGACGAGCTGGGTTAGGTCAGGGCTCTGGACACGCTGTTCTCCATCAGGCATTGCGTTAATTTGCCGCACAACATCCTGCGATTCTTCTTCACAACGCCTTCGCAGCTCGCTGGGCTGATCTGCAGGCTGCATGCCCTGATCTGGGGCCAGCTGTGCAAAGAACATCATGGAAGATTGAAGAAACAGCAAAAAAAACTTTCAATAATCAGAACGCTACACAGACAGTATTTGAGCACATACTGTATTGTGATATCCCTTTCAGCGGCAAATACTCAGTGTAACAATGTGCAAAGCACCGCCCACACGGAGGTCACTGCCAAACCAAGCAACTTCCTATTGGTCGACAAGAATTTGCGAATTTGCTTGTCAAAGTTCACCAAACTTGAAATTTGTGAGGGGAAAGTCTTCGCCACTGGAAGTCAAATGTGCAAAATTCATGATTGTGCAGATTCCCATTGAGATGACTGTATTCCGCACGTGGAATTCCAACGTGCAAAGGTAAATGTGAATTTTCACTTTCATTGTATGGAAAAATATACATTGAACGTAAATGCTGACTGATCACCTTTTATGTTCCATGGAAGATAGAAAGTAAAACGGGTATGGAACATAATGACGTTAAATTTGTTTTAGAAGAATTTAAAGAATTTTTGTATGAAAGTGGTGGAAATGACACATACCTCATAGCAAAACTGCTGGACTTCAAGCAGGACTTTGTTGAGGTCTTTATTAAGCTGTTCCAGATCCAGCACTGTTGTGGCATATCTCTTCTGCAAGTCCAGACCGATCGGCATGGAGTACGACTTCTGCAGAAGAATAACAAAGACACTCAGGTCCGATTGGTGGATGACTGACCAATATTAAAAAAGACTGCGCCCTTTTGACAAAGAGATCTTACCAATTTTTCAGCTTCTGTGTTCATCTCTTTCAAAAGTTTTATATGTTCTTTTTTAATCATGAGGATTTTGGACAGGCGAGTCTATTGGGGAGGATGCAACAAAACATCATCAATAATCCTATGAAAACATACAGCAATTCCTGGTAAACACACACCACAAGAGTACAGAAATCTCACCACTTGTACAAGAAACTTGACAGGAAATCCACCCAGTGTCTCTCCATCTGTTCCTGTCAGTTTACTTTTCCATGGGGACTGACTGAACAGAGGATCACTGTTCTGAGGACAGAGCAGAGAGATGTTATGATTATTTTTCCTTTACATTGTGATGGAATTATAATTGTACATGTATCTGTTAATTATGGTACACATTTTCGACAGTCTTTCGCTACCATTAAGATGGACTGTGTTGAGGCTGGATAAGACCCACGTGGTGGAGTCAAAAAGTTCTGGAAACGAGGTGGCCGCTGTTTCTGAGCAAAAGCAGATATGGGCATTGTCTCATGAGGTTCGTTACTCTGGAAGAAAAGCATTGGAGAGTTTTAGTGATTGGGCATTGAAATGAAAAGACATGGTAATGATTGTTGTAAACGGACAAGACCTAATCATTTAATGAAAACACATGATTTCCTGATTAATAACTTGCCAGTATTACTACTAGGCAAAATAAATACATTATCTTGTGCAAAGCATTAATGTTATGTAAGAAAGCAGAAGCGATCTTACAAGCACTTCATAGTCAGGAACTGTATGTGTGCCGAGCCCATTTCTGTCAAATGTGACCCGATACGTTGCCGCACTGGTATCCACTGCATCAATCTGACCAGTAAACAGCCCATCATGGACACCCCTAAGACGAGCTGCATTTGAAAGCAAAATAATAAAATTATTATTTTCATTAAAATTAGATGTTTCCTTTGGCAAAGAGATAATATCCGATACATTTGATATCTTCTATTTATATAGTAAAATGAGTGCAGAGGAGAAACCTTAGTAGCTTTGAATCAAAAACTTTGAAGACAGACAAAAGCTGTACTTTACACATCAACTATCTCGTCTTGTGATAGCAGACGTGTATTATCTGATCCTCACCTGTAACTTTAGTCCCAATAACCAAGGGCAAAGGAATCTCATCTGGCAGGTCTTTGCATAGAGACATATCTGTGATTTTCCTCTGCTGCAGGAGACGCATCTTCTGCCTCTTCTGTTTCAGAGCCATTCGCTCTTCAGAGAAGAACGCTGAGGAGCATCTGATAAATAAAATCGTAATGTTAAACACCACAGAACACAGAGAAACAAGTACACATTCGAATCCAAGATATACGTAATCTGACACTGTTATTAGATGTAATCTAGATGCACACAGTACATTGGTGTGTGTGTGTGTGTGTGTGTGTGTGTATATATTATACATACATGCATACAGGGTTGGGAGGGTTACTTTTCAAATATATTCCACTACAGATTACAGAATACATGCTGTAAAATGTCATTTGTAACGTAGTCCATTAGATTACTCAAGGTCAGTAACGTATTCTAAATACTTTGGATTACTTCTTCAGCACTTGTAAATTTTTTTTTTCCCTTTTTTTGACTATAAAAACTCTGCCAGTACAGTAAGACAAGATATATTCTCTGAAAAACCTAAATATCTACTTCTTCTGCTCCAAACTTACTTCAAACTTCTCTGTCTGCTGTATGAATGTAACACATCATAAGAAAGTGTTTCACCGCCGTTCAAATGCACTTTAGATCGCATCATTTATATTTATACATTTTTTAGTCTGAAAGGACTAAATATTAAATAAATGACAATAAAATGCAAAGTATTTTAAATATGTTTTGAATGTAACTGTAATTATAATTACCAATGATTTAAATTGTAACTGTAGTGGAATACAGTTACTTATATTTTGTATTTTAAATACATAATCCCCTCACTTGTATTTCGTTACTCCCCAACCCTATGTATGTGTGTGTGTGTGTGTGTGTGTGTGTGTGTGTGTGTGTGTGTACACACACACACACACAACAGTGAGTTCCGGTCCTCGAATCTGGTTGGACGAGAGACGTTTCATGAGCACTGATGGTCTGACACCATCAGCACTCCGACGCTTCACTGAGTGTATCACGCCGCTTGTGTTCATGCCTTTCTAAATGTGTAAGAGCAGTGCATATGTGTTTGTCTTTTTTTTTTTTTTTTACATTACATATGTTAGCCAGCAGGCAGTGGCAAAAGCTCATTTTTGTGTGTAATATGAGCCAGTTAGGTGACGTGAAGTGGGGATGGGTGATACCACTTATTTTCTTTTAGGCCAATATAGCCGATATCGATACTGATGCCTCTATTAAATAGAATTTTTATGAATTCTTTGGATAAAATTAGTAACTTTATAATTACTTATAAAGTTTTTATATATTTATGGGCCTAAACAGAAAATTATTAGGCTGCTTTTAACCTTTTATAAATTATATAGTATAAGCCAAATATAAAACCTAAAAATTTGCATCATTTGTTTTGAACCAGCAATAGTGATTCTGATCCATCGTGTAAGAAAGTAGGTCTATGCACAAATTCGTTTTTTATGACCATACTCAGTTTTTCCTAATTTTTTTAAATTTACTTGTTCATTGAACTGTTGTATATAAGCAATATCACACTTGCAATCATGCTATATGTCCCTAAATCAGCAATGCTAAACACTCTGGATGCTTTTGTCCATACCATATGCAAATGCAAGATGATGGGGTGTAACTTAACTACTCCAGTTATTTTGATAGAAAGGCTTTGCAATGGCAAAATAGGAACATACTGTTCAATACAAAACCAGGGAGGGTGCTCTCATGTGGAAGTGACCAATGAGCCAAATGTTTGAGACCAAATGCATAATAATAAAACAAAATCTTGGGTAGGCCTAGCCCACCTTTGTCAATCGGCCTATGTAACTTATTGAAATGTAATCTGGGACTCTTACCATTCCAAACGAAGGACTTTGCTATGCTAAAATATTCCCAAACACGTAGCATTATTAAGATCAATGGTAAATATTTCACCACCAGCATATTTCACTGAGGGAATTGTAGAAAAAGACTCTCTGCTTTATATATCTAGCCAAAAGCTTCCTTGCTTTGTCCCTGACTCAAAGTATGACTATCTTGCCCTGAATAGTCAAAACTAATATAATATTATATCTATAATTTCAATCGCTTCAGCTCTGCCTCTTCACTTTTAATATTCCCTTCCAATTCCATGAGTTCTCGTGCTTTGGATTTTTTGATGAATGATGCATACTGTATGATACGACTCCTAAGAACCGCCTTAAGTGCCTCCCAAGCCATGCCCACAGAGGACACTAAGGACCAGTTGCTCTCCATATAAACATTGATTTCAGCCTTTATCATTTGTTGGACTTCAGGATTTTGCAAAAGGGATACATTAAAGCACCAACTATATCATTTATTTTTCTCTGTATGTGGCAACACCTCTAAACTCACCAGGGCGTGATCTGAGACTAAGATGTTCCCAATTATGCAATCAACAAAAGATGAAACGAGGGACTTATATAAAAATAAAGTCTATTCTAGAATAAATCTTATGGACTGATGAAAAAAAGATATAGTCCCTACCAGATTGGTTCAAAAGTCTCAAAATATCTGTAAGACCAAGATTTGTACATGTCCTGTGAAATGTCAATGTTGCTCTAGGGGGCTTACACACTTTTGCTTCACTATGAATATATTGAGTCCATCAATAGATTAAAGTCTCCTCCCAATTTTATATCATGAGGTGTGCAAGGGGCTTGCAACCTTAAAGGATAGTTCACCCAAAAGTGAAAATTCTCTTATAATTTACTCACCCTTATGCCATCCCAGATGTCCATGACTGTCTTTCTTCATTAAAACCCAAACAAACAAAGATTTTTAGAAGAATATCTCAGCTCTGAAGGTCCATGCAATGCAAGTGAATGGTGATCAGACCTTTGTAGCTACAAAAATCACATAAAGGAAACATAAAAGTAATCCATAAGACTCCAGTGTTTAAATCTTCAGAAGCAGGGACTAAAAACCATGTTTATCATTTGTTCATCCTGAGCAAAAACCAAATTATTTTGTTCCGGTTCAGAAGTTCCACAGCCTCCTTTCCAAATGGTAACCAGTTAGAACAAAGTAAAACAATGGTCCTTAACTTTCTTTTTAAAATGATAGTACTCTGTGCTAAGGGGTGGGTGAAATACCAATTGCAGTGTTGCCAGATCTCGCAAGAGAAACAAGCAACCTGGTCTGGAAAAACAAGCCCAAAATAAGCCACTTGCCTCACCAAAATAAGCTAAAATAAGCTATTAAAATGAATCTTGTGTAGTGGATTTAACATCATAGAAATCATGACAAGCATACAGTTAATTTATTAAATAATAATTTTAATTACAGATCTGCTTCTCAGTCAAAACCAGACAGCATCAAATCTGTATTAATGCATATCAAACAATAATTCAGCTAAGACTTGTAAACAACTGAGATATGTACTTTTTACCTCTAGTAATGTTTTCCTTGTACCTGGATTGGCCATGTACAGTATATGTAATAATTATATATGGTTGTTAAAAAGGTCTTCATTCACAGAATGCAAAATCCACAACGGACAATTAGGCAAAGATATGTGTGATGCAGCAGTTTCCTTCAGGATCACAGCATGTTTCATTTGTTTTGGGCAACGAAGTGGTGTAGTTCCAAAAACGGCTTGTGGTTTCATTAAAAATATTATCGAAACGAAATTACCGGTTATAACCTGTTACCAGCATTTAAAATGTTCTGTAAACAAAATCCATTAGTTTCAATTTTTTGTTCCTTGAACGGGTTTGTTCAGAAGCGATTTAATAGGTGTGGGTGTGAAATAGATGCAAATTGTATAACTGTTTTTACATTAAATCTCCACTTTCACGTCTGAAAGTTAAAGTTAAAGTGGAGATTTAGAGTAAAAAAAAAAGGACTTAATTATTTTTCTGTTTCTCACCCACACCAATTATATTGCTTTATAAATATGAATTTAAACACTGGAGTCATATGGATTACTTTTATGTTTCCTTTGTGATTTTTGAGCAACAAATGTCTGATCACCATTTACTTGCATTGTATGGACCAACAGAGCTGAGATATTCTTCTAAAAACTTTGAACATAGGTATGAGGATGGGTAAATTAGATCATTTTCATTTTTGGGTGAACTATCTCTTTAAGCCTAAAGTATATTTCGGTTTGATGCTTAGCATCTGCATACAGTTGAATGCTAGCATTTCAAAGTATACTTTGACCGTGTGTGCATACAAATGTGTTTGGCGCATACGCACTATGCCTGCTATGAGATAATGGATATGAGATTTAGACATATATATATATATATATATATATATATACCTTCAGACTCTAGACAAATGCAGGTATCTCCTGACCTAAAACATGCACACTTGATGTGCGCATCCACTGTTGTTTATTCCACCTTTGTCTCCTGATGTTTACAGGCGATTACATCTTTTAGCACTTATTCTTGACAGCAAAGGTTCAACTGTGAGTGTTGCCACCTTGTGGACCCACTAATTAGGGGGTGGGCTCTATGGGGACACATGCCATCTGTTGCAGGGCTCCATGTTCTTCTATTCTATTTGCAAAATAAATGTTTTGGAGTCTAAAATGTAAATTTCTTATTGACACACTAAAACTGAAAATATAAATAACCATTTTAAGTCAAATGTTTTTGTGAAGCATCTTATGTGCCCAAGACTTTTGCACAGTACTTTGTTTTGGGCTTTAATTATCGGTATCTGCAAAAACCTCTACCTGCGAGGTTTGCCCATAAGTCTCCTGATTGTTCCCCATTCCACTCTGGTCAACTTCCTGGTTTTTAGATTAGGAAAAGACTCCTTCAGACACAGGCAGAAGTCATTGTCTCCTTCAAATAAAGGCCTAAGAAATATGAAAAAAGAAGATTGTACAAAAATATATTTTACACGAAGGCTGTATTTAACAGGTCTTATTTATGGGTAAGACACTACTCTCACTTTCCAATGACTATAAATGATTGGCAATAATAAAGGACAAGCACAAGAACCCAACGCACACTTCCTGCTAGTATAAAATCTGCAGAACATACCTGTCGATATTTGAATAGAACCATTCATAGATGCACCATTTGTGCGCCTTGGGCAGTTTGAGTAGATTTCTTAGTCTTAGTCCAATTTTCTGTGAAGCCCTTTTATCTGGTGTTGTGACGTTTGCGAGTTTCTGCAAAAAAAAGCAGCAGCAAACATTCACATTTTACAGTTCATGAAAATCTTTCTGTGAAAAGCTCATTCATTCCCCATTGATCAAAAACAGGATGGTGCGGGGCCTTCCTTCTGGATGTCGGTTTCACCTGAGGCACAGTGGTGACCCTCTGGCTCCTCCTGGGGGATCTGGAGATGATTGGCCGCTCCTCATCCTCACATGAAAGTCGACTCCTCTTTGAGCTCCTTGTTGGCTGAAGGATAAAGTAAACAGGAGACATTTAGGAAGGGTAAACACACAAGGAAGCAAAACATCTATTGTGATCAGCTATGTACATTTTTATTGTCCTATTTAAATATTACAATGGTTAAGAAAAACTGGTATTGCAGTTACAGTGGAACAATAAGGGAAGTATGAAATAGGTGGGGGAGAACAAAATCGTGATTCCTTCTCCAACAATTCTGAATAGATTCTCAAAAATTCAGAATCGATACAGAGTTCAATTTATACTGCGGCTGCATAAAAGCACAATACATGACTGTTCACAGATGGTGTGCATCAACCACACAACCATTCACCCCCAACTGAATCTACAATCACGAAATTAATTCACAATCTCATGCACATAGCAACAGGAGTTTATTTGTGATAACACTTCAACAAACAACTTGAAACTCGTGCCCATTATTGCACTGATTTGCACTGAAAGGGAAAAAAACTGTTGAAAATAATGATGAAACGTGGGTGATGTTTTTATTTTGTAATATTTTATTGTCTCGTGCTTCCCAATGTCTTTCTCTCCTCTTGCACTCTCCATTTATTTGGCTGTTGCCAAAACACTTCTCTCGCTCGTCAGGACAGTGTGCTTATGAGATGTTTGACTGATTTCTTAAGCAGCAACCCGCTATTTGTGTCACATTTCTATTACCTGTGGTGTAGAAAGGAAAAGCTGCCATCTGCACTCTCACAGAAACACATATCTCATGGAGCCATCTTGGACCAGCAACAGATAGTTGTGGTTTTAGTAACAGGCTAGGGATTGATTCATAATAAGTTACAAATTTAATACCATTTAATACGGATTGTGTTTCCGGATTAAAAAAAAAAAATTGGAGGACAAGATGCATCATGATGCATTGAGAATTGTTTTATAATCTAATTGTTACCCTTTGAATTATGATCGAATTGAACTATGAGGCCAGTAAAGATTTACACCTCTAGTATGAAACATACAAAGAACTTGGTCAACTTACCGTTTCCATTGAAATGTAACTGCTCCTTCCCCTGGTGGTCTGAGATTTTGGTAAATTGTTCTTTTCATTTAGAGTATTAGACAAACTTCCTTCTGTAGAACACAAAATATATTTAAAAAAAGTAAACCATTATTCAGCTCATGGGATGGGAATGTAATGAATCTTTGACAACATACCAAAACAACCAAAAGTAAAACTGCGTACTAGATTGAACATTAAATTCCACACATTCTATCATTTCAATTCTCTTGTCGATTGATAGTGGATTTTGCCGATAACTAAGGTGGTAGGAATCATTTTAATCATTTTTAAAATCAATTTATAGAATGTCAAGAAGTCTCATTCTTTCCAATATTATGGCACAGACATAGGGTACTAATAAAGTCCCAGATGCAAATTATTGTTTAACCAAAATCCCCCAAAACAACCAGACAAAATTAAGATTTGGTGCATTAAGCTGGACTTTTTATAAACAAGCCCGAAACACACAGGGGATTCTTGTATTATATTTTTTGAAATGACAAAATTATGAATAAACTATCTGCAAATATTGCCGATAACGATAGTTCCAAAAAGCAACTATCGGCACTGATTTTTTGATCGACACAGCTTTGCAGATCCTTGGCATTCTAGCTGTCAGTTTGTCCAGACACTCAGGTGACATTTCACCCCACGCTTCCTGTTGCACTTGCCATAGGTGTGTCTGTCTCATCGGGCACTTCTCACGCACCTTACAGTCTAGCTGATCCCACAAAAACTCAATGGGGTTAAGATCCATAACACTCTTTTCCAATTATCATTCATTTAACAAACCAAATAGCCTTCAGCTGTGTTTGATATAATGGCAAGTGATTTTCTAGTACCAAATTAGCAATTTAGCATGATTACTCAAGGATAAGGTGTTAGGAGTGATGGCTGCTGGAAATGGGGTCTGTCTAGATTTGATAAAAAATGACTTTTCAAACAGTGATGGTGCAGTTTTTTAACATCAGTAATGTCCTGACTATACTTTGTGATCAGTTGAATGCCACTTTGGTGAATTAAAGTACCAATTTCCTTCCAAAACAGCTAAATCTGTACATTATTCCAGACTTTTGGCCGCCAGTGTGTGTGTGTGTGTGTGTGTGTGTGTGTGTGTGTGTATATATTAGTGCTGCACGATTAATCATATCACTATCACAATGTCAGCCTGTGCGATTATATGAAAAATTCTGAGATTATATTAAATAAGTACATGTGTGGACGTGTCAGCCCATTCTCTTTGAGAGCTGTTTGCCCATTTTCTACACAGCTAATAAATAGATGACCAGTCTCTAATGATGACACAGCGAGACGAGAGGAGCGCTGCAGCTTGGGTGTCTGATAGAAACACAGATTGGTGATATAGCTTTATTTCATCCTTAATTAAGCTTCACATAATAAGGGAGCGTGCCATGTAAATAAGCACAAACTCCAAAACTGTCATTCTCGGTGCGGTCAGAGCAGCTTAAACCAGTCGCAGAAGAGACCCAATCTGAGAGGGAGTCGTGACCAGGAGAGATTTAAAGTTCCACAGGCTGATGCGCACTCTAACAAGGAGACGCTCGTCTCTCACCCCCGCTGTCTGCAGCTCGCAACGTCATCATTATAAGATCATCATGATAAGATCAATCTTGTGTGAAAAATAACACTAAAATTACAACAATAATTATATATATATATATATATTGGTTTTGGATAAACAAGATTGACAAATGCTTATCAATAATACTCTAATGGCTAAAATGTTTACAGTGTTCAGTGTCTAAAATATCAATAGGACTAAAATGTCAACAGTTTTCATTGACTAAAACTACATAAAAAATGCCCAGACTTTGTCAAACAAAACAACTAAAAACAATAAATAGAAATAGGATAAGGTTGACTAAATATGATAAAAACTAAAAAGGACATTTGACACAGGATTAAGACTAAGATTAAATAAAAAATAAAAAAACAGCTGACAAAATTAACACTAGTATTCAGTTGCCAGGTCATTAGGAGTGTATTAATGCAAAGCCAAAGTTTACGTATTTTTAACGTCACTTTTTTTTATCAGTATGGTACCACCTCCGCCTCATTTTGAGCCAGGAAAAACTCTGGTTATATGGTGATATTTTGGCTTTAAGATAACCGACACTGAGCAGAGAGAGGTACTGTGCAAAATTTAAGTTGCTACATCACGTGGCAACACGACAAATTTATATCAACAACTGAAACAGCACAGAGAAAAGTAGAAAAGTGAGATTTCAGAAAATGATCCACACACTGGACAAGCGGTATCCGCGATAAGTAGAACTTTTAAGAAAGAGGATTTGGAAATATCAGTTGGTCATTTAAAAAACAAAAACAACAACAAAAAAAAACAACAATAACAACCGTTTTAGTGGTTTGAGTGAAAAACACTTTTATATCCAGTTTACTTTTCAAAAGAGTTTATAGAAAGTACATGTTACATCCTGCTTAAATGTCCCTGTTTGTTTAGACAATCTTATTTTCATGAAAATGTGTATGTTCTTATTTATTGTTCTATTTTATTTAGGTGTAATATTGAGAAAATAACAAATTTGCTCTAATGCAAAGATGTTATTATTTAATTTTGTAAAAATATAATTTTAGTGGTTATAGTGGTTTTTGTTGCTAGTTTGTATGTTTGAGTTGAAAAATACACATTTCAGCATTATCAGTAATCTATTTGTGCATTTTCCTTGATAACCAAGCAAGTTGACTCATAATACGATTTGTTTATTATATCGCAATCGCATATCGCAATATTAGCCTCAATAATCGCAATATAACATTTTCCCCAAATTGTGCAGCCCTAATATATATATATATATATATATATATATATATATATATACATATATATATATATATACACACACACACACACTGTATATGTAAAACTAAATGTAGAATCCCATTTAACAGCACATTTTGTTTCATCATAAGAAACAGTAAATTCACCTACCTCGTAAACTAACAAGGGCTTTAGCTGAAGAGCCTGAATACAAAAGAAAACAGACAACTTGAAGATACTTTTTCTAAACATAAAATGTACATATGCAACATGTGGTTACAAGCTTAAAATGAAATAATAGAGAGACCCATAATAATGTTTGATACAGTTTCTAAAGCATAAATTTCCCAAATTCACAAGTCATTAATAGAAATCACAATTGGGCAACAAGTTCATTTTTTACTCAATTTATGTCTAATACAACAAAGCAATTGAAAGTGTAGAATATATTAAGCATAATTCTTATGTGAAGTCTGACAAACAGGACTTCTGAAAGTCTCACTATTTGGTATATTTACAGATCCAACCCCTTTAGACCAATGAATTTCCATGACATTTCCATGCTTTTTCCAATTGTTCCACATTACTGGACGGACGAGGAATTAAACAATCATTTTATGGAGATTTGTGTATTTCAGATATCAATCCATGTAATTTATGGACCATACATTTTTGACAGGAAATGACAATGAGGCTGTGAGGGTTAGACTTCTTCAATGGGTTTTACTGTTGTTTAAGGTGTTTTTGGATCGTTCTGCGCACAAAACATTGAAAGAAAAATCTTTCCAAAATTGTAAATAGACTGAAAACTTTATGCAGCTTTTTACATTGCATGCCATTAAAGATACCATAAGTCTATCCCTCACAGCCTTATTTTCATTCACGGCAAAAAAAATTAAAAATGTATATGGCTGGCACTACTTTGAATAAGGTATAGTTTATAGCATGCCATTAGTAAGACAAAAATGCCTGAGATACAAATGCTACACAATGGTGAACTGTTCAAAGACCAATCTCTAGAAAACGCCATAGCACAGCACAACTAGATTTTGTTTTTGATACAAATGTCAGTGTATGTGGAGTTTGCCATAAATTCTGATTTTCTTATGCATCTCATTTAAGCAGCATTAAGTCATTGATGTTGTATGCATCTTTAAAATAGCACCCTGTCTGCCAACAGGGCTTCATTGAGCCTCATTACTGTTCCTTTGAATGCTATATTACTAGAACTATACATTATTCTTAAAATCACTATCCATGGTGATCCATTCAGAGACCACAAACAATCTCTTAGTAACAATAACCTGCTTATACTACTGATTAAACTACAACGCATCAATGTATCACTACTCTAATAGTTCAATAAATAAACACTACATTCATACAACTATTGTAAATATTAAAAGTCATAATAATAACTGCAAAAACACATGAACAGTACAGGTAAAGAATTCCAAATGCAATTAAAACAAAGCAGGTATCTCTGACAGAGGAAGATAGAATCCACTCCGAATTATAATGAGGCATTTTATCACATGGAAAGTGTTATAAACATATGGAAGTTGTTTTATGAATATATAGAGTGTGTTTTACCACACAAACAGTCTGACACTGACAAGAACAACAAAAACCCAACAGCTGTCATCGAGCGACCATATAAATGCCTGCAAGTTTAACCATACCCGTATTACGAGTACTACGCCACTGTTTCTGGTAGTTTTAGGTAAAGAAACGTTTTTGAAAGGAAAAATCTCCTCAGATGAGTAATGTATTTATAGTAGTAGCCTCTGAAGGCTAACTGTTAGCTTGCTAGCCTCACAGCTAACAACTTCGCGTCTATTTTAATAGCACTTAGAATAATTAGAAACACTTATAATGTATTGTGAATTATGTGTGTCGTGAGGCACTGTTAAACGGTACGCATACCCGACTTGTTAAAGCAATCGGGTTTAGTGTAGAGTTAGTTTTATTACTCACTCTCGTCTAACAGCTGCTCGAGCTCCGCCATCTTGAACTAGCCGCGCCGGTTTTTCAAAGGCCGAGCACCGCGGTGTATTGTGGGACGGAGAGGGCAGTTCAAAACACTCCATAGTAGACACTAAAATAAAATATTTCGTGTTTCATGAACAATTATAGGCATAGATTATCAGAATTTACTATAGTTCTTTTAACCATAGTTTGTGGTATACATACACTTCTGCTCAAAAGTTTGCAATCACTGTTAAATGATTTTAGAACAAAATGTATACTTCAATTCACTAAGGATCAGGGTTAGGTGTAATGCTTTACTAAGTTTAATGAATTACTGTATAAAAAATCTAATGATAAAATGTATGTTTTCTGGGGGCCTGGGTAGCTCAGGAAGTAAAGACGCTGACTACCACATCTGGAGTCACGAGTTTGAATCCAGGGCATGCCCAGTGACCCCAGCCAGGTCTCCTAAGCAACCAAATTGGCCCAGTTGTTAGGGAAGGTAGAGTCACATGGGGTAACCGCCTCATGGTCGCTATGTGGTTCACTCTGTGTGGGGAGTTGTTCCTGGATGCTGCAGAGAATAGCGTGAAGCCTACACACATCTCTGCGGTAATGTGCTCAACAAGCCAGGTGATAAGATGCACATGCAGAGTCCTATGAAATTTGTCCTCCACCACCCTGATTAAGGCGAGTTACTACACCACCACGATGGCTTACAGCACATTGGACATTCCAAATTGAGAGAAAAAAAAAAAAAAAACAACTCCTCCCTTAAATTCTGTGGCCAGTTCATGAATAATTTGATTTTATATTATTTATTTGAAAGAATATTTTAATGTCTATCCTTTTATTTTTCATCTGGTCAAAGTTGTAAGGGTTTTAAAAACTAATTAGTAATGTTCAAACAGAGTAATTAGTACAGTGATCTAATTACATGTAATGTTACAAATGTCTAGTTCAGGTAATGTTGTGTCTTCAAATATTCTTTTTTCCTGGACACTTGCCCAATTAACAAAAACTTATTGTTTTCCCATCACAAATTAAACAAAACATATGATCTATTATGGTTTCCTCTTTGTTATGGAAATAACCACATGAACAGCATATATTTCAAACAGTAACAGTCCACTTGAAAAAAGAAAAAAAAATATTTGCCTGTTTTTAAAGATACAGATTTGAATTACATAACATTTCAGTTAAATTGTGTAATTAACTCAATCTTTTTTTGGTAAATATTGGAATTATGGTTCTAAAATTAAAATGTGTAAAATAAAAAAAAAAATCCAATTGAGACTAACCTTTAGCATTGAGAAAATTTAAAAATCCTTGAAACTTCCTTGTCTTAATTTAATGTTTTACAAGTAACCAAAACAAGGGAGTGAAAAATAAATAGTCCCATAATCGCCAACACAGTCATACACACACATATAAAATGGAATACAATCAATTACAATCAACCTGATGTCAGGATTACCAAAATCTATTAAAGAAAAAAAAGTCTATAAAAGAAATGGAAGATTTTCTACCTTATATTGTTGGTAGCGAACAAAGCTCTTCACAGATATAAATACATTCTGGGAATATGTCTTTAAAAAAAAAAAACCTCTGCAACATTTCACCTTGAAAAGGGAAATGAGAAATGTTAGTTTGTGATTGCAAATGAAGATTGAGAAATCAACATAACTTGCTTCAAACTAACAGACTTGGGCACCTGGGACTATTGCTGCCCAAGCGCTTGAGAACAGATAGAGAATAATAATATATATATATATATATATAAAAAAAATAATATATATATATATATCATATATGAGTATATATATATATATATATATATACACAACAAAAAAAAAACCATCGGCTACTTGCTTGTGATGCTAAATTTGTAGAAGTGGGCTACAATGGCGTTCTGAAGCCTGTCCAGATGGACAGAGATGAACTGTTCTCACCAGAGATGTTTAGTAGTTGAAGCGAATCTTCAGCAGGTATCTCAGGTTAACCTGAGCAACATCATACACAATGTACCTGTAGGAGAATTAAGTCAAGGAAATTCGCTCAACTTCATGTTTTTTCTACATGTATCTGGACTTCAAATCTAAAGGATTCAGATCTATTTTTTTATTTCTCATTCACAGTTATTTTTTGGAACCCATACAACTTAAATATTATTATCATTTGTAAACAAATTATAATAAATTATAATAGCAATATATCTCAATCGTGCACCTTTTGCCACAGATCCACCGGTCTCTCTCTCCCTTTCTCCCTCATTGCTCTAGGAAGGGTCCTGGTTGTTCTAACCTTCACTTTAAGAATTATGGAGGCCAATGTGTCCTCAGCAACCTTCAATGCAGCCAAATGTTTTGTAGCCTTCCCCAGATCTGTGCCTCAACACAATCCTGTCTCTGAGCTCTGCAGGCAGTTCCTTTGACCTCATGGCTTGGTTTTTGCTCTCATATAGACAGGTGTGTGCCTTTCCAAATCATGTCCAATTAATTTAATTATCACAGGTGGACTCCAATCAATGTGCAGAAACATCGCAAAGATGATCCAGAGAAATGGGATGCACCTGAGCTAAATTTCAAGTGTCATAGCAAAGGGTCTGAATACTTATGTCGATGTGATATTTCAGTTTTTTCTATTTAATACATTTGCAAAGTTATCAAACATCAGTTTTTTGCTTTGTTATTATGGGGTATGGAATGTAGATTGGTGTGAAAAATTGTAAATTCAAAGTATTTTAGGCTGCAACATTACAAAATGTGAAAAAATGAAGGGGTCTGAATGCACTGAACTAATACAAAGTACATTATATATATATATATACACACACACACACACACACACACATTATATATGCAGTATATTCTGTATTTATAATGACTGTTGTAATTTTGTAAAGGATCCTTGTTATAAAGCAGACTTGTGTCATCAATATTTGTATTGATGCATTTGCCCAAAGGAGTGTCCACTCCATTCACAGAAACAGCGGCTCTTGGCTCTGGAGCAGTGCTTCCCAAACCTTCAAACAGCAAAAACAAAATCATCTCAATATTAAATCTTCTGTACAAAGTCACCACGTAGTAGGAAGTCAAATATTAGCAGTGTCTTCACTGAGTGAAGTACTGGCTTACCTTTAACACTGTGTTTACCCTTTGGTCACTTTGTAATATGTGAAGACTTCTTCAGTTCATGCCTTTAGACAGAATGCAAAATCACAAATCAGACCTATAGAGCAGCAAAATCAATATATCATAGAAAGCAACAACTTAAATCATTAAACTAGTTGTCTTGGAAGTTCATTTATCAGGGAAAATACATTTAAAAAAGCAAAACAAAAATATTTCTCACATGTTTCCAAGGCAACCTCTCCTAACAGAATGAGACCAACTGGATCAGCCTGGGAAGTGTGACAGTAGTTGGCGCTCTTTGACACCATGTCAGCAAAGTAAACACCTTTGCCAAACATGTAACCCGTCTGTATTGAAGGATCACAACACATATGAATATCATGAATGAAAAAGGAATCATTTACTCTACATATAATCAATATCTAGCTCATGAAATATTTAAGAAAAAAACTAGAAAAATAAATATTCTCAAGTATACATTTTAATTACTTTTCTTAGGCATGGAAAAACGTGTTTTTTCAAATGCCCTGATATTTCCAGGTTTTTCCATAACTGTGTGTTTCCCGGGATCTATCTGTATACATTATAAAATCAAATGTGCTACTTCCTTTTATAATCCAGTAGTTAATCACTGAGAATTTTTTCAAACTAGGAGCAGCTAACAGTGCTGGAAGGCTCAGAAATGTACTACAGGAGCCTCGGGAGGAGCGATACGAAGACCTTGAGACAGGATACCTGCGTAATTGGTGGTGCGAGAGCCGTGCCTTATAATATTATTATAATTGTAATTATAATATTATATAAATATAATATTGTAATTATTTGGAAGGGTGGTAACACTGATACTAGCACCTCCCTGTCGATTTTAAAGATCTTACAGTGAGGGAAAAAAAAAAAAAAGGTCAGGACAGAAACACAGTGATCAGTTATAAACAGTGTGTTATAACATTCAGAAATCCTACAGTATGTATTTTGAAAGAAACTATTTATTCTGTTGAAACTGTGGCAGCAAAATCTCAAAACCTCAACATCGAGTGTGTAGGTGTTGTGAGTGGCAGCTGTGTGTTCTTCACATATTGTACGAGAAGCTGAGCCTCATCTGACGATTTGTCTACCACCTAGAAGCACAATCAATAGCAATCATGTACTAGTTTATGGTGCTTAAAGAGTTCAAAGTTCAAAGATCATAAATCTTGGGGGCCTGGGTAGCTCAGTGGTAAAGAGGCTGGCTACCACACCTGGAGTTCGCTAGTTTGAATCCCAGGGCGTGCTGAGTCTCCCAAGCAACCAAATTGGCCCGGTTGCTAGGGAGGGTAGTCACATGGGGTAACCTTGTGGTCACTATAATGTGGTTCGTTCTCGGTGGAGCGCGTGGTGAGTTGAGCGTAAATGGCACAAAGCCTCCACACGCGCTATGACTCCATGGCAATGCACTCAACAAGCCACGTGATAAGATGCGCTGGTTGATGGTCTCAGATCCGGAGGCAGATGGGATTCGTCCTCCACCACCCGGATTGAGGCGAGTGACCACAGGGACTTAAAAGCGCATTGGGAATTGGGCATTCCAAATTGCGGGAAAAGCGAGAAAAAAACCTCCTCTTTTTTTCCCCCATTCACACTATGAGATGAAATACAAAAGCATTTAACCTCAATTTTGGTTTTAAGTTTCTCACAGTTGATATCAATAGGATCATTCTTATTGTCCTCTACTCCACCCAGTAGCAGGCTGTAGGCCACTAGTGTATTTTTCTAATTTAATAATTCGCAAACTCAAAATGTCTTAGTCTTTGGTATTGTCACGATTCACTGTTGATTCACTGTTGATTCACTGTTGTGTGGCAGTGATGAGTGCAGGGAATTATGGGAAGTGTAGTCCGGGACAGAAGACAAGGGAGAAACACAGGGCAGACAACAGTGAATCGTGACAGGTATGTTGTAGTCTTTTAAAGTCACGTTTCTTTGTCAAAAAATTATAAATAGTTTAAATTAGATTTTGAATCCAGATTTTCAATGTGGTCTTAGACATTTGGACCACACTGCACTGGTAGTGCACCCAAATGAAAAATTATCCATTAAATTATATTTACTCACCCTATTTGTAATATTTTTACAAAGAAATATTATGACATCAAAAAATACAACATACCAAATACTACGAAATTTAGAATGATTAAATTAGAAAAATGCACTAGTGGTCATTTTTGAGTGAACTATCCCTTTAAGATCCAGCTTCAGGAACCATGGAGATGACCAACCTTTTGGACCTCACTCACGAGGGAATAAACACTCTGGATCTGTCGCTTACTGAGTTTTCCCAAAGGCATCTTCTGCAGGTCTCTCTGTAAAAGGAAATTGCATCTAGTTCTATTTAATCACATTCGATTTAATGCTGCTCTAAGATTCTCTTTTCACAACTATGATTAAAAATGAGAAATATGAGTTATATAATAGCACCAAACCATTTCCACAATGGAATCTGATATGCAGCTCATTAGCCTGAAATAGAATAGTGAACACACCTCAAACTACACCATGGCTTTCTTCATGCTCTCCACATCAAAGTTTATTCTGATGAGGTCTTGGACGGGTTTGGCCAGCTGGGATTTGACACAGAGTCCCATGTCAGTGTAAAGTCTTGTTTCGATATTGAGGACAATCTCTCCATTTTACAAATTTTTATATCAAAAACAGGCCCCAAAAGGCCAATATATGCACAGATTATTGTAGTTTTCAATTCATTTGAGACTGCTGATTTAACTAAAACACCAGTACTTTGGTTTGTACCTGTCCATAGTCGATCTCCAGAGGGTAAAACTTGTTGGGGTGTTTAGTAAAGCTGCTGCAGGTCCATGCATTCCCCGTCTTCTCATAAACGCTGTAGAAGTTTTCCATGGATGAGTTCTTGTCATAAAAGTCACCCAGTTTGTTTCCTCCAATTGTGGTGCCGACTCGACCCCATAACTTGAACACCCAGTATCTGAACAACAAAACAAATTTAAGCTTACTTCAGATAAGTGACACTTTCTCTTAAAATAAAGGTTGTTCTCCCATAAAGAATGTTAATTTAAACAAAACTTACATAAATGCACCTAAATGATTTAAACCCAACCATCATCCAACAAATGTAATAATTGGGGAGGCGGGTATGTTTTGAAGTGTTGAAAAAGGAGCTCGATATGGCTTATAAGCCCATTAAAAATAAATGCTTAATGATTACATTTAAATTAAATGTACACACACACACACACACACACACACACAAACCTTTGGAAAAGTATTTGCCCCCATCCTGATTTTTCTTTTTTCATACTAAATAGTTTTAGATCTCCAAACAAAATATAACATAAAACAAAGGCCACCTGAGTAAACACAAATTACAGTTTTCAAATATATGTTTTTTTTTTTTATTTAAGCAAAAAAAGTATCCAACACCTATATCACCCATGTGAAAAACTAACTGCCCCCTTAAACTCAATAGCTGGTTGTGCCACCTTTAACAGCAACAACTGCAACCCAACGCTTTTGGGCCATTATTATTTGCAGAACTGCTTTAGTTCAGCAACATTGGAGGGTTTGAGCATGAACTGCCCATTTAAACAATTTTTTTGCCCATTGGCCTTTATAGTATAGTATTCAATACATTTCTATAACAGCCACGTTTCTATGGTTTCTTCACCATAAGAGCAATTCAAGCTTTTATATTTCATTCTCCCTTGCTAAATGTGCAACACACACAGCTAAAAGTAAATGTTAAATTTATTTTTTATTAATTTAATTGCAGTGAAACCATTTAAACTCCTCCTAGGCCTTAGACGCATACATTCCTGTATACAAATAACTGCATTGATTGCAATTATTATTCTTGTGCATATCTGCAAAATACACCCAATAATTGCAAAAAAAGATTTTATAAAGGCAGTATAGGGACAAAGTGCAAATGATTCCTCACATGCACCATGATGACCATTCTAAGTGAGTCCTTAGCTATGTTTTCTTTGCATTTCTTGCAAGAGGCGTGTCCACTTTTTGCATACTCGGCTTAAACTATTTATGAGCAAATAGTTGCATGGCACCGAAACTATTTATTCTTCTTCCCATCTTGACGTGCAGAAATGCTAAAATACACCAGCATACAGCTCTCACCCTTTGTCACAGCGCTCGTTCAAATAGGGAGCAGTGCTTTCCTGAGGGAATGACAGAAAAACACACCAAGACGTGACGTGTATTATAATGGGCTTGTTTGACAATTGTTACAGGTTTTAATTTTTTAAATTATATTTAAATTCAGAGTTGTTAAAACATTGATACTGATCTTTAATCCTCATTAATTAACGAACCCCTTATGAAAACTTACCATGGATTTACTGTAGTAATATTAACCATGAGTAATAACCACGACTGTAGTAACCATGTTTTTTTTTCTTTTTGGCAGTAACCAAACTTTTGATACAATTGACCATGGTTTTACTACAGCATTACAGTAGCATCCATGCATAGTAACTTAGTTTTATTAATAGTAACCATATATTAATACCTATGGTTAATTTTGGGGTTTCATGTGGCTTATACTAACTAAGTTTTAAAAGGTTAACAAAGCAGCTTAATACATTTCTGTTTAGGCCCATAAATATATAAAAACTTTAATGATAAAGTTACTAATTTCATCCAATCCATTTGTAAAAATGTAATAGAGGCATCGGTATTGGTATCGGCGATATTGGCCTAAAAGTACTTGGTATCGAATGTTGTATGTTTTATTTTTTTATTTCTCCTATTATTTCTTTCAGTGGTGCTTAGTACCACAATCACATCAGGAATGACATTTTCCTCAATCTTTTCACATGTAATAAGTCACTGTACTATAAAAACACACTGTACGTTTCAGAACTCAAAACTATCTCCTCACTGCAGAAAGAGCATTTGATGAATCCATGCTGCCAAACAACAGGTTGTCTACTTCCTCAACATTGTGATGTCACACTGTGGTAAACATTTTCATCTGACCAGCACATCAACACCTACTTTACCTTTTTGCTTCCATAGCCATGCGAGAAGTAACACCAAAACCTAGCGTTTCTGACAGAGGATCAGAAAGAGGGTGGAAAATTATAATGTTTTACAAATACTATATGATTGTTTTTGTGTGTGTGTGCACGCAAAAAACCTTTACTAATATTAGATGGAACATATTAAAAAAGTAATTGCATGACCCCTTTAAGTGTAGTAACTATGCTATTTTGGTGTAAACTATAGTTCCACTTGCCTGAACTTCTATGTGAGTGGGCTACTTACTACTACATGGATCAGTTATTTTAGTCTTATGAACAACATATAGCATGGCAAGGAGATAAATCAATTTATTGTTATAGCTTGTGCAAATTTGTCTATTTTACAAACAAATAATTGGATGAGCAGTATTATAACACTTACAAAAATACTGTTGTAGTATTATGGTACAGTCATGATTATCAGATAGGAGGAACACAATATGGTACTGTATTACATACCATGGTATTTAATTATTTCCATATTCATGTACCATATACCACAGAATTGAATGTTACCAGGAACATGTACCATGTACAGATTTAAAAAAAATAAAAAATGTATTTAATAAAGGAAGATTAAACAGTTCTGAATATTAGACAAATATCAGATAACATGCTCTGGGTTGAGTGTAAATATGATGTTTCCATTTTCAGTAAGTTAGTCTGACCATTAAACATTAATGATATGAAAGTATTACGTGGTAAATAAAAGGTAGTTTTATGTAAATATCTTCTTGACCACACATCACCAGCTGAAGTTCTACCCCAAGGCAACATGAAATGGCTGTTAAACATGAATATTTACATTTAAATGATATTTCCATCACAATGAAAATCAGAAACAAACTGCTGCCCTAAATGCATAAAAGTATCCACAAATATAGAATAATTATATATATACAGTTGAAGTCAGAAGTTTACATACAACTTTTAAACATCCTGACATTTAATCATAGAAAACATTCCTTGTCTTAGGTCAGTTAGGATCACTATGTTTTGTCAGAATAATAATAGAGAATGATTTATTTCAGCCTTTTGTTTCTTTCATCACATTCCCAGTGGGTCAGAAGTTTTCATACACTTTGTTAGTATTTGGCAGCATTGCCTTTAAATTGTTTAACTTGGGTCAAATATTTTGGGTAGCCAAAATATTTTGAGAAGCTTGTGAGCTTCTCACAATAAGTTGCTGAAACATTGGCCCATTCCTCCAGACAGAACTGGTGTCAGGTTTTTAGGACTCCTTGCTTGCACATGCTTTTTCAGTTCTGCCACACATTTTCTATCAGATTGAGGTCAGGGCTTTGTGATGGCCACTCCAATACCTTGACTTTGTTGTCCTTAAACCATTTTGCCACAACTTTGGAGGTATGCTTGAGGTCATTGTCCATTTGGAAGACCCATTTGCAACTGAGCTTTAATTTCACGGCTGATATCTTGAGATGTTGCTTCAATATATACACATCATTTTCCTTCCTCATGGTGCCAACTATTTTGTGAAGTGCACCAGTCCCTCCTGCAGCAAAGCGCCCCACAACATGATGCTGCCACCCCCATGCTTCATGATTGCGATGGTGTTCTTGGGCTTGCAAGCCTCACCCTTTTTCCTCCAAACATAACGATGGTCATTATGGCCAAATAGTTAAATTATTGTTTCATCAGACCAGAGGAAATTTCTCCAAAAAGTAAGATCTTTGTCCCCATGTGCAATTTTCAAACAGTTGTCTAGCTTTTTTATGGCAGTTTTGGAGCAGTGGCTTCTTCTTGCTGAGCAGCCTTTCAGGTTATGTCGATATAGGACTTGTTTTACTGTGGATATAGATTCTTGTCTACCTGTTTCCTCCAGCATCTTCACAAGATTCTTTGCTGTTGTTCTGGGATTGATTTTCACTTTTTGCACCAAACTACGTTCATCTCTAGGAGACAGAATGTGCCTCCTTTTGATTTTTCCATGATGTCATACAAAGAGGCACTGAGTTTGAAGGTAGGCTTTAAAATACATCCCCAGGTAAACCTCCAATTCAGTACACCTCCTATCAGAAGCTAATTGTCTAAAGGCTTGACATCATTTTCTGGAATTTTCCAAACTGCTTAAAGGCACAGTTAACTTAGTGTATGTAAACTTCTGAACCACTGGAATTGTGATTTAGTCAATTAAAAGTGAAACAATCTGTCTGTAAACAATTGTTAAAAATGAGTTTTAATGACTTCAACCCAAGTATATGTAAACTTCTGACTTCAACTGTAAATAAATGTGTTTTTACAATAAAAAAAACAAAAAAAAATCTCTTAATCTATATTAATAATCTTAAAATGTACAAAAGGATTTTAGTTATTGATCACAGGCCATGCTGTAAAAAGTCAAATATACTATTTGTTTAAACAGTACATGAGGTATTTTTATCCTGTCTCAGCATGGATTAGGTGCAGTTCTGCACAAGTGAAAATTACATGCATTTTTAAAATAATATGGACATTTACATTGGCTGTACTTCAGTAAACTATGTGCCCTCAAGGTGTCAAATCGCATTTAATCGGCAGTAACCTTACTGAACATGTGGCAAGTTAGATTTAGTTTTATTATAAGAGACAAGTCTCAAGTTAAACACATAAATAGATAATACAAAAAAGATAATTTTTGATAATTCTATAGACAAGTCCATATGGGGATTCAGTTTGTACTCTATAAACAAGTCCATATGAGGTTACAATGAGACATCATTTGGTCTATAAAAGTAATTAACCTTGAGGTATCATTTTGAAAAAGGCAGTGTTGTTGTCTCAACTGAATGCCCATCAGGTCATGATGAACTCTGGCTTGATGCTTTACATCATAATCTTAAACTGCTAAAATTGCTGTTTGGCAATGGTAAACCTCCATTGGTGCCTCTCTGTTTCTCTCTGTGAATGGCTTGCACAAGGCTGAAGACCACAGCAGCCAGAGTAGTCCTCCCATTGCGCCCATTTTTTTCTCTGTTGGAAATCCCATTGATTGCCATCTGACGCCTTTTGGTGCTGATGAAGTACGTTCGGACACGCCCTTTCCTCTCACTGACACCCTTTATGAATATCTCTCCTCGCAACTCTAGCACAAAGCCCCAATCTGCCAGAATATTGCGCGTGGGCTCAGGAACCTGAATCCTTCCATTGACCCCAGTGCTGTCCATCCGACTTGCCAAGTTCACTGTCATGCCCCAGATATCATATTGGGGTTTGGTTGCGCCTATAACCCCGGCAACAACAGGACCGTGGGCAATTCCTTGGGGATACATTGCAGACAAAAAGAAAAAAGTCAGTGATTGACTGTCATAAATGATACTCACAGTATCTACTATTGTACATTTCTATATTTTATTTGACACAAAAAATTAGGCTGTGAGAAAAGTAAATCAGTTCGAAATATTGTACTGTCTTAAGGCTACTTCATATGACTTGCAACATTGTTCTCTAATGCACTGAACTTTATGGAACTAAGCATCAAGCCACAGAGCTACCTCCAGTGCTGCTCTGCACACAGGTCAAGTGTAGTAACGCAAAGTTTTTTCCAAGCATAGGAAAGATGCTATTTCAGTTTTTTCGATAAAACAAATTGACACAGGCACACAAATGTATGGTACTGAATGGACTGTAATTCTATCCTCAATGAATCTATGAATCTAAATATGGCATCTACTCTCACTGAGATCTAGGTCCAAGAGATCTTACCAACGCGGAGCTGGAAATTGTTAGAGGAATGTTTGTTGGTTTCTCTCAGGGTCTCCTGCATAGCCAGAGCAAACAGAACCAGCTCACTGAGATGATGCCAGTCATTTACAACATGAGACTGTGAGGCCAAGATGAAACACATAGAAAAATGGTAGCTAAATAAGCTGTAAATTATGAATCATTAACAATTTAGAAGTACAATCAAATTAATAAGTGGGATATGATTTTAATATACAGTATATGCACTTGGCTTACCTGTTTATCAGGAGATAGGCCAGACGCTGCCATGTAACAACTGCCAATGGTTTTGATTTTCTCAATGTCCAAAAAATATGACTCCTCCAACAGCTTTTTCATAGAGAGCCAGAAACAATGAGAGCTTTTATGACTAACAGATTTGAAACATGAAAATGTACGATATTTCATACCAGACAAGACCAGGAATAGTTCTGTGGACAGTCCTACCTCATCAAAGTCTGAAATTATCTCGTTGAGCAGTTTGAGACACTCAACCCCCTCATGTTTGATCGCTTTCTGTTCATAGTAGTCATTAAAGCCTGCGATGGAGGCAAACATCACCCCCACCTCATCATAGGACTGCGAATACAGCTCCTGGGAAAAAAACAACATATATTGAAACTTTTTGGTCTTTTCAGTGGTGCCTTTAAGGCAAGCATCAATTTTACTATTGCTCATGTTACCTGTCCAACTCAACCCACCCCAAGCAGGATTCGAACCAGCGATCCCC
Organism: Xyrauchen texanus; assembly: GCF_025860055.1. Taxonomy (NCBI): domain Eukaryota; kingdom Metazoa; phylum Chordata; class Actinopteri; order Cypriniformes; family Catostomidae; genus Xyrauchen; species Xyrauchen texanus. The sequence goes on from NC_068305.1 coordinate 37,323,542, forward strand.
GGCATGGGAGTTGGATGTGCTAGCAAGGAGGCTAGAAAAGCCATTGCCTCTAGCCTCAGTAGCTAGTGCTACTCTAAAGGCCAGGAGAGTGAAGTTTACACACTGCACAGCTATCATGTACCAGCTGGCTACCGTTACTCTAACCCCTCTAAACCTCACTCCAATCCAGGTCACGGCACCAGAGTCACCAGTCCTACTCGACCCGCCCCAAACGAGATTTGAACCAGCAATCCCCAGCATGGGAGTCAGACACACTAGCAAGGAGTCTAGAAAAGCCATGGCCTCTAGCCTCGGTCGCTAGTGCTTCTCCAGGAGAGTGAGGTTTACACACTGCACAGCTATCACGTATAAGCTGTCTACCGTTACAATCATTCTTAAGGTTAGGTGTTTGAGCAAATCCTTATTCCTAAATTTGGTGTGTAACTTGTCCCGCACCATAAGTGCTACAGACACGTATGATACCTGAAATCATGCAGCTTTCTAAGCAATCAGATGTACAATTTACACCCGGTAGACAATAAAATGGGAGAAAATGTCCCTTGAGGTAGGCTCTTTTGAATTGGGCCAGTTAGCAACCACCATAGTAACACTCTGGCATTGTGGTACTTGTACACAGGCAAATACCACATTTTTCTTCAGAAAATTTACAAATCTAGTTTAGTCCTTACAGTATATTTCTGATCTTTATAATAAAATATTGTTAATTATTAGCAAAATCATTGATAGTGGCACATGATCATAATATATTCGTGATTTTACCTCATTATTTCTGTTCCTCTCTAGGAAGTGATGAGCGACATGTGTAGGCAAGATGTTATGCAGCAGACACTCATTGTGTTCTCTCAAGTCTCTCATCTCTTGAACTTCCTGCTGAGCCTGCAGACGCCACAGGAAGTCCAGCCTGGTTGTTGCCTCCCACTGAATCAGAGTGAGATGGTACAGAATAAGGAAAGATTCCAGACTTTACCAAGGTTTCCCATTCCCTGCCAGAGAGACATCTGCATGCTATAGAGAATTTGATGCTTCAGAGTAAAGTTTATTAAAAAAAACTGAGTACTCGTGAAAACTCCTACCCTTCGACCATTGTAGAACACAGCAATGACAAACATTGCCATCAACAAAATTGAGACTCCCTTTCTTCTGAGGAAGTGAGACCTGTTGAGTATAAGATGCAAATAAACATTATGTTTGAAAATAGTTGTTTAAATGCATTTTTGTGGAGAGCTTATAAGAGATATGACATAGACACTCACCTACTTAACTGTTCCTGCCCTGATTGGTTTATGTACAGAATGTGAAAGGACACTTCGATAAAGTATGCATAGATCATCACCACCAGCAATAGAATAGTCAACTTCAACAGTGAGCTCAGCCTCAAGAAAACAGCACAGGTCACCATCGAAACCACCCCATTTAGTACCAAGAACTGTATACATTAATGAAGTAGGCGTGAAATATAATGACAGCTAGGTGGAGTTTTTCAGAGTCATCATATCAGAACTGTTCTAATAGAAGTCATACCTCTGGATAGGAGCAGAGAGTCAGTGGCTTCTGGCTGGTCCCTTCCTCTGTTTCATTGGTGCTTGTTTCTCCTGTCTCAGTGTTACACCATATCTGGATAAGCACAAGATGAAGGAATTATAATGGATGGAAAAAATGTAAATGGTGTGTTGTAGCATTTCACCTTGTATATTTGTACCCACCACCAATTAAACCATTTGGAATGAGTCTGGCTATGAACACACCACAGCTGAATGTGGCCCAAATCAGATTTTTTCACTTACAGTGCATGTAACACAGATCTGTTAATTTGAGGACAATGTGAACAGCCACAAGTGCACTGAATCTGACATTTTCAAATCTGATCTGGGCTACTTACATAAGTGGAAATAAATTAGATACAGATCTGTATCTACGTTTTTACAATGTGCCTGCTGTGTGAAAAGCCAGGTCAGATTGAATGTGATTTTTTTTTCATCAATCTAACTCAACATTTGTTATTTGCACACTTGATTTATGGCATATATAGATGTGTTATTGTTTAAAGCTTTGAATTTTGAGTCATATCTTTTCTAGTTAATGCGTTCAGTTCTTAGGAAATAAAACAGTTCAAGCGGCTCAGAGATTGTTTGGAATACACATAATAAAATATGCACATTTACAGATAAATGTATGTACTGAAAATGCTCTGCTTGTGCAGAAAATAGTTCCTATATTTCTCTAACAGTATCAAAAAGAAAATGCAAGCAAATCAAAGGTTATTCCTGCTGTCCAAAAATGAAAATTCAAGAAAATAAAAAAACACCCTCATGCCATCCCAGATGTGTGACTTTCTTTCTTCTGCAGAACACAAATTAATATTTTTTAAAAGAATATCTCAGCTCCGTAGGTCCATACAATGCAAGTGTAAGGGAGATTTAACATTTGGTTCGATTGCTTGGACCGAACCAAAGTTTGTTTTCTCGCCTCACCCTCTTTCCCCACTGGTCTCTGTTCACATATTTTTTGGTTCCGAACCTCGGTCCAATTACGTCATCAACGGCAGCTGTTTATCAACGTAACTAGGCAACAACTCAAAAAGACATCAGCTATGCTGTGTTATTAAAGTATTCATCTCTTTGGATTTACCACAAAACCTTTCATGCACAAAACGTCAATTATGTTTGTCTGCCACAGATACACTGAATTTGCAATGATGTGAAGAATATTAGCGTTTGTCTACCACAAGCCCGCGGATGTGTTGTATGAGATGCGAAGAATGTGATTTGCTCACTGAAGGTCATTTTTTGGACACAAGCAGGTATGAGAAATAAATTAAACCATAATAATTACGATCGGGAGCCTGCAAAGATGCAAATTATACGTCATCAACAGTGGTTCACTTCCGCGATTTGGTACGGTTGCGTTTATATTAGCAGTGAACTGCACCAGAGTTCATATGAACCGTACCCCAGACCACCTTTTCAAGCGTACCCTAAGTGATTACTGTAAAAAGATGTCTTCTAAACCAATATTATAGGTGTGGGTGAGAAACAGTTCAGTATTTACGTCATTCATCTTTTGTTTTCGGTGATTCATATTCTTTGTTCATATCACCCCCTACTGGGCAGGAAGGAAAATTTCACACCTATCATATCACTTCAGAAGATATCGATTTAACCACTGGAGTCACATGGATTACTTTTATGCACACTTTATGTGCATTTTGGAGCTTTAAAATTTTGGCACCCATTCTGGCATTGTATGGACCCGCAGAGATGAAATATTCTTCAAAAACAAAATCTTTGTTTGTGTTCCTAAGATGTGTCCCGGCCTGAGAGAATGAGGGAGGAATGTGACAGGGTGGAGGGCGGGGCCGGGTCGTGATTTTACACACACGGCCCCTTATCAGGCTAATCAAGCCTCCAAGAGGGATAAAGGCAGACTGCGGACATTTATGGGCAGCTGTCCATCCTATGTGTGTGTTTGTGTCTTTTCGTTTAGTTTTATATTAAAATATTATTTATATTGTCAAGCCGGCTCTCGCCTCCTCCTTTCCATTGAACTCCCTTTACAGTTGGTTTTCATCACACACTTTCATCCAAAGCTTCTTGCAGAACATTATTACTAGAGCAACCTGAGGTTAAATACCTTGCTCGAGGGCACAATGTTGATAACTTATATAGTTGAACACTTCTTGTGGGGATCAAACTAGAACCCTTACAGTTAGGAGCTCTGACCTTTATCCCCCATGTCAACCCATTCCAAATATTAAACATATACACACTAAGGGCATATTCATAAGGGATCTTCATCCCATGAATCTCCTATGTATACATCTTTGGAGTCAAGAAATAAGGCAATATTGAATAGTATTTAATACCAGAAAAGTAGATGCTCATTGAAAACCAGTCAAAGCTGAAAACTGACTGGGGGCCCTAGAAGTCAGCTTGCACAGTAAAAGCTTCCTTTGGGAGTCTTGGGACATGCAGCCTGAGGTTTTGCCAATGGCTGTCTGAGGGGTACTGGCCCAACTGTACGAATCACCAGTTAAACTAATTACAAGTACTCTAATGTTAACACTGAACCAGATTTGGCAGAGAGAAGCAAAAACACATATTAAAGACATCTCACCATGTCACAGGGGACCATTCCAAAGTTGATGGCAATGGCTGTGATGGTGAGCAAGTTGCGCATAGTGTTGTTCTCATGAATCCAGCAGCAGAACTGCTGAAGAACAATGGGAGAACATTTGAACTCCTCAGCTAGGACCATCACCAGGAGTAACAGATAGCCCAGGAAGAATAGACTGAATTGGACTGCTGTCCAATAATATAACCTACAGGTAGAAAATATAGGCGGTGAAGATGAAGAAGACATTTAAGTGAAGATTAAAACAAAAGCTTTTAAGCAGTAGTACAGGTGCTTTATTCAGGTGCTGAACACTGACTGGCTAGACACTTTACCTGGGCGCAGGGATGAGGGCCTGGACTGCCATAAGCAGGAGGAGCATGATGAAGGAGCAGACCAAATTGGTCTTAAACATCTCATCCCTCATCTGTGAGAACTAAGCAAAGATCAAAGCAACAGTGAATTTTTTTAACAAACCCTAAAGCATGATTTGATAACTCTTAAACGCATAGATGTGAAGAGGAAATAATGGGGAGAGAATATTAACTCAGATTTGTATCCCTACAGCGAACATCAACATCTCCATGTCATCAACACTATCATTACCTTCTCTTCAATGTTCATGTCCTTAAAGACCAGTGTGACTGGAGTGATGTGTTCCTGACGCATTCGCTCGCTACTGCGTAGATCGATGGCATGGTCGATGCGTTTGTTTATCTCCTTGGATCTGTGTGCTAATGAATTAGGAAGCTGTGTGTAAGAGCCATTGGTGAAGGAGGCCAAGATCTGCAATGTTAAGGTCACCAAAGAGTGTCAGGCTAACTGTAAGAATTAGAAACCATTAAGACAACATTTGTATGTGTTTTATTGACCGGAAAGGGCCATACACAGTTAATATCAATGATGTTGCCAAATGGAAACTCCATGTTCCAAGGGTGGCTGTTTTGCTGGGTTTTCCGAGGTTCCGTTTCCACATCATCTAGGTCCTCTTCCTTGTGGCAGATAAGGAAAGTGTCAATGTTGTGTTTTCGTAGAAACTCATTGCGTTCATATCCACGCCCATCTTCTGTTTTGTAGTTCCCCTCTAGGAAGTCTAGGGTAGCGCGTGAAATATGGATGCGTCTGTAGACGAAGTAGACAGTCAGAAGAATGTGCTACACAAGAGAACAGTGCAAATGCAGTTCCCTATAAAAATCAAATCCATTTTTAATCATTGGTAACTAGTCTGTAGTGAAAATTGTGGTAATGTAGGATTGGGGTGTTTCTGTATTATCTGTCAATCCACTGCTAAATCTTCAGTCAGCCTCTCTATAGAGTCTTACATGTGATCACAACCTTATATTAATGTATTGATTTCACTCTTTATATTTTGATTCAACTGTAGTTAAAATGCCTCTTTTTCTTTAGCCTTGATTACTCACCCAGGAATACCCCCTGCTTCAAGCATGTTGGCAATGCCGACATCCCAGGACCAAACGTCAAACTGCCATTTCTGTAGGCCCAGAACACCACACAAAACAGTGCCAGAGTGGATCCCAATCCGCATGTCCATATCTAAGTGTAGTTGCTTTCTTACAGATCTAAAAATATACATATAGAAACCTGTGATAACTGACTATACAATCAAGCTCAAAGGGAAACTAAACTAATATTTGCTTAAGCAACAAATACATGCAAATCCAATAATTCAGCTTTTTCAACTAGGTAACCAAAAATTATGTTCACTAGATGCAGTGTTGCAATTAAACACACTTCTAGTTTCTAAATCAGGATTATTTGTCAAATTTGTATTCTTTAGATAAGGGACAAAACATGTCCTACATACTGTAACAAAGTCCTATTTATGTTAAAAATCAAGAAACTCGTTATAATAAAAATAAAAGTGAAATCTAAAAGAAATGAGTATAGTCAGGGCATTCATTAAGTAAACTTTAAATTATATTTTCCATTAAAAAAACTGCCAATCAAAGTTGTGTCCTCACTTTGTGTCATTTTTTTAATAATCCTGAATAAATCAGACAATGTCATGGTAAGTTATAACTCTGAGGACTTCCCATTATGATAATTTCTGTTATGAATTGTGGGATAAATGTTGGTATTATAGTTTAGGTTATAGAGGCAGTTTCAACTGAGGAAAAAAATGCCTCCAGAGTTCAATACATGGTTGAGATGGAAAAATCCATCAGAATTTTGTGTGAAAACAGGAAAAAAAACAAATTATAGAATGTATTTTACTACTGAACTCCTTTACTGAACACCATTATTTATTTATTTTATCCCCTTTTCTCCCTAATTTCTGAATGCCCAATTTCCACTACTTACTAGGTCCTCACGGTGACGCGTTTACTCACCTCAATCCAGGTTGCGGAGGACAAGTCTCAGTTGCCTCCACTTCTGAGACCGTCAATCCACGCATCTTATCACGTGGCTCGTTGTGCATGACACAGCGGAGACTCACTGCATATGGAGGCTCATGCTACTCTCCGCAAACCACACACAACATACCACGCACCCCATTGAGAGCAAAAAACGCTAATCGTGACCACAAGGAGGTTACCCCATGTGAATCTACCATCCCTAGCAACCGGGCCAATTTAGTTGCTTAGGAGACCTGGCTGGAGTCACTCAGAACACCCTGGATCCGTACTCGCGACTCAAGGTGTGGTAGTCAGCATCAATACTCGCTGAGCTACCCAGGCCCCCACTGAACACCATTATTCGATAATTAAAGACTTCACACTCTTGTTGGATGTATCAAATTAAAATAGCAATTAAGTGTGTCTGACTGAGCTGACACAAATTACAGAAAAATGTAAGTTATGTAAATTTTCAGAAAAAAAGTGTATTTATAAAAACTTGTTTCCTTACATGGTTCTTAAGCAGAGACATTTGTCTACAAATATATCCATTTCAAATTACTTTAGAATTAAAAAATGAAAAACTTTTGTCCCTTCACTCAAGAATCAGCCAACTTCAAGTAATGTTGAGAATATTTAGGCAAGGCAAGTTTATTTATATAGCATATTTCATACTCAATGGCAATGCAAAGTGCTTTATAAAAAAGGATAAAGAAAATACAAGATCCCTCTGTATCTTTACACTGGTTTAAAAAAACAGAGCACACACAGGGAATGACACAGCATTGTACCGTATGGTGCTGATCATGGCTAGTCCCATTTCCACACAGTAGCGGGCATGTGCCCTCTGGGGCTCTGGCACTCCAGACACACAGTAGTAACAGTCCCCCAAGATCTTTATTCTCATGCAGTGATGCTCCTTCAAAGACATACACAGAGATATTTTGAACAAGTCATGGATGAGTTAATTGTCCTCTGTGGTGTTTAACAATGATTCGAAATTATATATGGTAGCTATAAAAGTCTGAATTCAAACAGTAATCTTTAATGCTTTAATCTTTAAAGTAAGCTCACCTCAGCTAGCCGGTCAAAACGTCCAAAAAGCTCATTGAGCAAGCGCACTAACTCCTGAGCGGACATGTTCATGGATAACAGTGTGAAGCCCTTTATGTCAGCAAAGAGGATACTGAGAAGGAAAGATGTAGAGAATATATGATCATAATAAAAGGTAGGGAAGTGACAAGAGTAAGATTTTAAAATTCACCACAATATTGAAATTAAAGGGTTATTATATCTAACAGATCTTACTATCTCCAACCACACCAATCAGCAATGAATTATGGATTGTTCCATATGGACCAAAATTCACTCTGAAATTCCAATGGCATTAGGTGCTGGGGACACCATAAATATTATATTCTTAGGAGAGGTCTTTTGGTTCTGCTTTTGAGAACCAAAAGACCTCTTCTAGAAAGCATTTCATCAGGACTTCTGATTTGGCAGATTTAATCCATCTCTTGCTAAATAACTGTTACTGAGACATGACCTGTTATATGCTATAAGATACCTGACGTCTTTGTACTGATGGATGTATATTTTGTGAAATTGCTGTGGAACAAGCTCATCATCCATAGAAGTCATATCAGCAATCATCTCCAAGGCAACAAAGCGAGGAAGGATAGACAGAACTAAACGCTCCTGAGGAGGGAACAAAAGCTGACCTTAGAGATACTGTGTAAACAAACACAATTGTTGTATCTATCTCATATCTTCTACATTCTAGATCTGGGACTGTATTCCCAAAGGTTTTATCTTACCACTAGGAATTCTCCAAATAGTTCCTAGCTAACAGTTTATATGGAAAAACATAAGTAAAGGGAAATTTGGAGGCAGTATCACCGTTATAGTAAAAAAGGAGGTGTGGGAACTAATACTGTATTTTTCCACATCAATGTGGCATTTCCTCTGATTTTGAGAAATATTGAAAAGTGTGAGAAACTGGGAGTCTCTTATGTCTCAGTCAAGTGCAGAGATCGCAGACAAATATCTGCCACAGGTAATTGGTTCATCCATTCTGTGTAATTGTAATCATCCACAGCAAATTCATATTTTTCACTAGCATTCGATGTGGCCTATAATTACAAAGTGAATTTAGATTTATCTCAAATTAGTTGCATTATACTTCACCCCAAACAGTAGGCTGGGTGCTTTATCTTTGGGGTAATTGGGTTTTTACATTCCTAACTAACTTAATAATAATGAAAACACACTCGCAATATAATTTTCACTGATAGTAAACAGCAGCCATGCTTCAGATCGTTTGTGATTCACTCTTATGGACTTATGAGTACTCAGGACAACTTGGATTTAATGAGCTACCTAAAAGGGATAGTTCACCTAAAAATTGAAAATTCTCTCATTGTTTTCTCACCCTTATGCCATCCCAGATGTGCATGACTTTATTTCTTGGAGACACCATAAAAATTACAAGTCCTAAAATTAGGCGTAACACTCCCAAAAATTTTAGGAGTTGCTCCTAAATTTCCAAGTTAGGAACTGCTTTTAGCCTTGTGATTTTTTTGTGAATATAGGTCCTGTTCTTCCAGTTCTGTGTAAGAGAAACGTGATTTTTTGTTGAATATACAGACGTCAAGCCTCCTTGCCTGTCTCTGGTTTTCTGTTTCCAGTTTCATGCGGCCTTCGATGCAGCGGCGTGTCTCCAAAAAGGCTTGTCTCTGGGATCGGTCTGTCAGGTAATGGACAAACAGACCCGCCACATTCATGCTTATGTACAATAAAGCCTTGGAAAGAATCTAAGGATGGAAACAACAGGGCCTTTTAGTACAAGTCTCTAAGAAAATTCTCTATGAATTTACACAACAATGGGACCGATACAAGAAGTAAAAGGCAATAGATGTAACTGGAAGGACTATAACCAGACAGACATTATATCCTCTTGGGTGACCTGAGAAATAGTGAAGGGGTTTACTTGAAGGCTGAGAAAATTACAATTGGGTGATACATTTTGAGAGCTATTAAAAAAAATAGCTTAGGCAACTGGTATGAAAGGCTGTGAAGTCAAAGTGTTTGAGAAATTAGGTTGCACATATACATATATATATATATATATATATAGGTGCTCACAAAACAAATAGATGTAATGGGCCTTGCTCATTGTTTTCAGCCAACATGTAGTGAAAATAGGTAAAGACAAATCTACCATTTATCCATCCATTCATCATCATGTACTCATTTATCCATCAATCCATCCATTACATGTACTCGATCATTGACCCATCCATTCTTCCATCCACCCATTCATATCATCTCTACCTTTCTCAGTAGTCCCACTTCACCGAAGTGGCATATAGTCTCTGCAATTAGGTGCAGTGTGGAGGTAAGTGTGCCAGCTCCAATGGCCCAGAGCAGTGGCAGTGGCAGCAGAGTGTATGTGGCAAATAAAGTAAACAGAACATACCAGGATTGGTCTCTCTCCAACCCATATGCCAGTCCACCCAATACCTGAGCAGTCTGTGACAGCCAGCTAGCCATGCCAGCATAATGCAACCATTTTGGTGAATGTGAACGTTTACAGGTGAGTACCAAAACACACAGGGCAACAGCACAGGCCATGAAGAACCCTGTGAAACAGCCCAGCAGTGTGTCTGAACCCTCTGGAGCCAAGGCCAGGTAGAGAAAAAGTAGGTGCAGTTTGGCAGCTGCATCTATGATGTTAGTGACAACTAAAGAGGTTCTTCTAGTGTGTGAAGAATGCCGCTGGTAGAGTTTCTCAAGGTCTCGTGATTTAAAGGTGTGTCTCAATGTTGGCACATACACCCCATGGATGGTGTGGCCCCAGTGAGCAAAAAAGTCGGCATCACTAATATAGTGTGTAGCTGTTCCGGTCTGTGAAGACGAGGAGCTGCTACGTTCTCCAAAAAAGGATGGATGTACTCTTGCTGCTGAGGAACGCCGTTTGGTCATGCCCCGTGATGCTTTACTGCGTATCTGTTGGTTGATTTCCTCGATATAGTCATCAGTGGCGTAAATCTTCCGGGCTGGCTCCACACCAACTTGCTCCCTCAGCTCTCGCTGGCTGATGATGTGTTTGACAGCGTTCTGCCACAGCAGCTGCTTGCGCCGCAAGCCTGGAGACATTGGAGTGGGAATACAGGTTGGAGGCTGCATCTTGTGGATGTCAGTCACATCACTGAATGTTACCATGCTAGCCAGAGACTTGTCTTGTCACTGTTATCTATGAAATAGTGACTCAGTGAACCTCCTTTCTGGTGAGTTTAGATGGCCCATAAGGTTCATCTCCATCTGAAAGCAGAGAAATTACACATTAAAGCTAGATACACTTGATCAACAATTTCTATATTATCTGAAATATATGTTCGCGCTCGACCTCTCTCACACACTCGTGGACACATATTATACCCGAAAAGTACACACTTGAGGCCCAAACTTACTCGTGAGAGGAAAAACAGAGTCGTCATGTCAGCGCACTCCTGCATCTCAGTGTGGATGAAAAAACATTTATAAAGTTAATAACGGGAATATGGCGATACACATCTTGGCGATTTTGAAGCGATGTTACTTCTGACGAGAGCTGCAACAATAAAGGTAATCTCTCTCATTTTAAGAGTTTCTCTCTTTCAATCCATCCATCCATCCATCCATCGTCAACCGCTTATCCTGTGTACAGGGTCGAGGGGGGCTGGAGCCTATCCCAGCTAACATTGGGCGAAAGGCGGGGGACACCCTGGACAGGTCGCCAGTCCATCGCAGGGCCACACATAGACAGACATACACTCACACTCACCTCCACATCCACATCCACATCCACACCTAGGGCAATTTTTTTGGAGACACCAATTAACCTAGCCTGCATGTCTTTTGGATGGTGGGAGGAAGCCAGAGTACCCGGAGAGAACCCACACAGACACGGGGAGAACATGCAAACTCCACACAGAAAGGCCGGGGCAACCAGGGTTTGAACCCACGACCTTCTTGCTGTGAGGCGACAGTGCTAACCGCTGCACCACCGTGCCGCCCCTCTTTCAATCCATCAAATGCAAATACACACACATGCACAAACGCACTACCTTATTACTCAAGTAAGTCCTCGAGTAAAGCAGCACAAGCTTCCGTTGCTAGTTCTCGTTTTCGAATTAGATGTGAATATATTTCACATTTTAGAATAATAGTAAAGTCATAAAAACTATGGAATAACAAATGGAATTGAGAATTATGTTGTGACTGAACAATATTCAAAATAAATCAAAACTGTGTTATATTTTAGCATTTTCAAAGTAGTCACCCTTTGCCTAGAATTTGCAAGACATGTACTCGTGATATTTTCCTCAACCAACTTCTTCAGGTATCACCCTGGGATGCTTTTAAAACAGTATTGAAGGAGTTCGCATCTATGTTGGGCACTTATTTGGCTGTTTATCTTTATTATTTGGCCAAGTCATAAATTTAAAAAACTGTTTTTTTTATTATTACATTTTAGTTTTATAATGAAATAAATTAATATGGTGGCACTGTTACGAATGGGCAGCGAAGGCAGACGAGGAGATGAGGATCCAAGTGCAGTTCAACTTTTATTGAGGAACAAACAAGGCAGGTACATGGAAAACACGGGAACAAAGGAAAAACCCTCGATGGGGAAATGAACACAAGACTGAGGAAAACGGGCAGGGCACACAAGGCTGACGAAACGGCAGCGAACACAAGGCTGACGAACACGGCACGGACACACACACACTGAGCACACACAGCAGGCACACACACACACTGACGACACACACACAGGCACACACACACACTGAGCACACACAGCAGGCACACACACACACTGAGGCACACAGGCAGGCACACACACAGACTGAGCAAACAGGCAGGCACACACACACACTGAGCACACACGAGCAGGCACACACACACCAGGCTAACAACATTCAACGATAGACAGTGACTAAACAAACAGACAGGGTTAAATACGTGGACATGGGAAGACAGGAACCAATGAACAAACAGAACTCAAACAAGATAACTAGGTGATTAACAGAAGCAAAATGGCAAATAAACGAGGGCAGGTGCAAACAATGAACAGTGAACACGAAAGCTAACAAAGAGACTATGGAGTTACACAAGGGACAAAAGTGAAAACTAAGGAATGCAAAAGTGACAAAAATGGCAAACAAAAGGGCAACAGTGAAACAAGACAGGTAACCCTAACAGGCACAATTATATTTTTGTTTATAAAACTAATTTCAAACATTTAAGCACACGCCTATGTCACTATGAAATGAGAAACATTTCAGTCATGTTTTGACCGGTAGTGTATGTGTGTGTGTGTGTGTGTGTGTGTGTGTATATATATATATATGTACATAGTGTGTATGTATATATATATATATATATATATATATATAAATAGACATAGTGTATATATATATCAGTAAATTACTAATATATATATAAATAATCTGTACATGCTATGCTAAATTTGCCCAGTCTTTTAAAATTTACTGTAGTTTTTTTTATTTACTCAATTTTGTTACATTGCTTTTGTATATGCTATCATGTTATTTATAATGGACTTTATAATGTTATAATGCCTGTTATGATACATTTTATTGTATTGTTGACACCATAAGTCAGATCTGTTTAAGTTGACCTGTGGTGTCATTATGTGCTCTGAAACAGGCTGCCAGATTTAGCACTGAGTTCCATAATACTTTTAGCTGCTATAAACAATCAAGTTCTGTGTGGCTTTTACCCACCATACAAAACCCAACCCACACCTACAATACCAATATAAACCAGCTCTTCTGCAGAAGGCATAGATGAGTTTACAGACTGCAATAGTAAACATAGTCTGTCAACGTAATAGATCTTTTATCCAAACATTACCATATAGTACAGTGCGTTAAATAACTATAATGTCTGATGTGTGATCTCTAAAATTAGACATTTGGAAATACTACAAATACTAAAATACTTGAATACATTTTTGTGCAGTCATTACTATGTTTACATTAAAAAACTACTATCTGTAAAATATTGAAACATTAGGAACATTGTTGTTGTTGAATAAACTAAAAAGATTTATATATTTTTCCTTGAAGAGGAGCATTTCACATACATAGCACTATAACATAATGGAATTATACACATATATATATATATATATATATATATAATCAGCTTACCTGTAAGATAACAAAATTCCCAACACGTTTGTGCACATTCTGCTGCTCTTAGAGAAATCCAGTACAGTTCCTTAGACGAGTCTTTCTCTTGATTCTCGGCATCCTACATAATGTGATCACATCACTCTTCTCAAATTGCAAGAAAAAAAAAGGAAAACAAATATATCAGCAACGTAGATTCCACCTTGGTAAAGGTACATTAATTTCATGAGTGAGAACTGAGTGTGTTTTTCTTATTCACTGAGCTGAGAAGCGATCAACAGATTTCCCGGCAGGGAGATGGAAGCTCAACTTGCCCAAATAGGATTACTTACTCTGCACTGATGCCCTGGCTACTCAAATTATCCATCACTGATGTCACATGATGCAGACTATAGATGATTTGAGCCCTTCAGGGTCAAGGGTCTCCATGTATTATCTGCCCCGTATTACCTGAACAACTCTCCTGAGAGATTTCTGTAAGGAGACATTTATGGGGTTTTCTTTTTGCACATTTTATTGTACACATGAAGGAATGTGCATCTAGATTTGTCAGATTTGAGGTTGCATTCATGTCCGTAACAAACGGTGTGAGACCAAGCAAGCAACACAAGTGGCCTCGATATACAGTACTTCTGTACTACTCGAACAACTCTCCTGAGAGATTTCTGTCAAGAGACATTTACTTCTTGCAATCTCCCATGAAAATATATATAGGAAAACTATAAAAAAGTAAATAATGATCACTAATGTTAATGATCACTGGCATTAAATTTATATTTAGAATAATGGAGAAATTAAATAGAAGCTGGGTAGAGGAGCCAAAAAAAGAAAAGTAAGGGATTGACTGAGCTGGGCAGGTCAGAAGGATGAGGTAATGTTGACTATAAGCTGGATAAAGTGCCTGAGACTGAATTTAGTAATTGTGCACAATGCGCAAGACCTCAGACATTGACCTGATGAGAGAAAAGTCCTCAGATAACCTAATACAAAATCAGCCAATACCAATCAAACTAAAATCCAAAGCCAACTAGCGTATCGCTTACAATAAATTGTACAGTGATGATATCATATACATATACATACCATGGCATTTACACATTTGGCAGATGCTTTTGTCCAAAGCGACTTTTGCATTCAATGTAGATATAGTATCAGTTTGGTGTTGCTAGCACCACACTGTAAAAAAGCAAACAAACCAAAAACCATTCAGTTAAATTTATATAATAAAATGTATAATACCAGCAGTTATGGTTGCTACAAATGTACCTTAAAAAAAAAACAGTGACCATATTTCAGGCTTTACGGGATGTAATTTTGATGCCTGTATATTTTATGGTTCACTACCATTTATATTATTAAATGGTATAAACTAGATACACTAATCTTCTGGAACTATAAAAAGTCTGCTTTTCACTGCACTGTAAAATGTATTGTTAATCACAGTCATAACTCCAAAAGGCCACATGATAACTTAAAGTTCATCAAGAGCAGCACTTCAAGAAGTAATAATTATTATACATGCAGGTTAACAAGTTTGACACTAAAATAATGCCATAAACATGAACTAAACTACATAAAATATAACACCGAAGTCCCCATTGTACATGACTGATATTTAAAATAAGAAGAAACATGAATTATAATGAAATGTGATGGGTCATACTGGGAACGCCCAATTATTGTTTTTCACCGCAATTTAAATTTAACAAAGACTTTTCTTGTTAAACATATTATAATGTTTTACCATATATGTAGCATACCTATTAACATGTTTCTTTTTACTGTGGCATTTTTACATTCTTTTACCTAAAAATTATGGATTTATTTTTTAACAGTGCGTAATCTACCAGTTCATCAACAGGAACTCAATATTCCGTAATATAAATGTAAATGTATACCACGTTCAAGTATTTACATGGTATGTGCCCAAAAAACATGGTACAGCAAAGGTACATGTTCTTTCGTCTTTCTTTTTGATTCCTAAAGAAATGTGAAAAATATATAATTACAATTCATGCATAAATGAAGAGGTTGACTGTAGCAATAATCCTGAACCTTTAATTATTTAAGTGTGCAAAAGTGTTAAAAAGGTGCTAATGTTGACTGATTTTGACTCACTGAACAACATGAACAAAATTAGCCATCGACCTCAAGGTAGGCGGATCTCCAGGTCACACCTACCGATGACGTGACCAATGGCAGTAAGGTGTTTATCAGCCAATCAGAATTTTTCCTAAAAGTTCGCCCAAGCGAGATGTTACGAACCTCAAAACACCTTCTTTTTTAGCTAGATGTTGTTCTAAATGACATTACACCCGTTCGTTCTTCGATTTCGAAGTACACCAAGGCCTTAATGAAGCCCCAGAGTAGGAATAAAAGACTGTATGTTGTGCAGCTGTCAGACAGATAAATAGGGTTATTTTTAAGACCTATTTAATATGTTGAACATATGGACACTATGGGTAAGAGAACAGTCAATACAGACAATAATTGTTATTACAGTTACAAAGCCATGGTTTAAATCTTTGAAAATAAATCCATGGAAGTGATAGTGAAATAGTTATGAAAAGTGAGGAGTATATTTGATGCTACACAGCCAAACAGCTTCATTATTGAGAGCATACCAGCCAACACTCCCAGATGTTTCCAATCTCCTCTTGCTGTACTCCTGGTTTACAATTTATCCTGATAAACTCACGATTTTCTGCATCCACACTTCACTCATACGGGATCATCTCTTATTTAAATATGAAATGATGCATCCCATATCGAATCAATACGGGATGTGATTTCCCCATAAACTGGTCAGATGGCTTCACAGCGAAATCGTTCCAGATCGTTAATTTAACATTGATATAAATTGGCCATTTTAATACGGTGGGTAAGGGACCATCTGAAAAGTCCACATATTGAGCTAAACCTGAAAAACTGAAGGTTCTATATACACTATCGTTCAAAAATTTGGGATCACGTGCAATGTTTGTCATGATCTTAAAAACCTTTTGATCTGAAGGCAAATGCTTAAATGTTTGAAATTAGATTTGTAGACAAAAATATAATGGTGCCAACATATGAATTTATTTCATTACAACTAAAAAGAAAACGTTTTTGAAATGGATGACTTGGACCGAACAATTAAGAAAAACAGCCACTAAGTGCCCAGCATATAGATGGGAACTCCTTCAATACTGTTTAAAAAGCATCCCAGGGTGATACCTCATGAAGTTGGTTGAGAAAATGCCAAGAGTACAAGTCTGCAAATTCTACTCCAGAGGTGATAGTCAGTGTCAATACTCACCCTTGCAATAAATGCTTTTAAAAAAACTTTTAAAACTATCTTATATTTTAGCATCTTCAAAGTGGCTACACTTTGCTAAAGTGCTAAAATATAAGATAGTTTTAAAAGTTTTTTTAAAAGCATTTATTGCAAGGGTGAGTATTGACACTGACTACCACCTCTGGAGTTACGAGTTCAAATCCAGGGTGTGCTGAGTGACTCCAGCCGGGTCTCCTAAGCAACTAAATTGGCCCGCTTGCTAGGGAGGGTAGAGTCACATGGGTTAATTACCTCGTGGTAACAATTAAGTGGTTCTCGCTCTCGATGGGGCACGTGGTAAGTTGTGCGTGTCAAAGTTGTGCACAGTGAGCCACATGATAAGATGCGCGGACTGACTGTCTCAGAATTGGAGGCAACTGAGACTTGCCCTCCACCACCATGAGGAGCTACTAAGTAGTGGGAACTGGGCATTCCAAAAATTGGAGCGAAAAGGGGATAAAAAAATAAAATAAAAAAAGCATTTATTTCTAAAACTGTGAAGGATGTGGCAAGGGACCATCTGAATACATGGTCAATTTCTTGGTATTATTCAACTTCAGTGTAGTATTACTGACTGGTATTGCCGCAAACTATACGTATACTACAAAGTCTGCTTGGTGCACCTACTCCCTAGGGTCTTGAGGCACCAATAACTCCACCGGCTGCCGTTCCTCGCATATTTTTCAGTATCCAATGTTGGCAGATAACATTGAGAGAGGATGAGATTTTGCACTGCTGTGGTCGGTGGTGGGCTCTGAAGGGACTAAATCAGCATTAGCAACTGTAGCTTGGCTCTAATGGGATTCACAGTGCTCACTAATCAGTTAATACACACAATTCAATCCAGCCCTACTTGAACAGCATCAGATCTATTCTGAGTCCTGTACGTGCAGCAAGGCACCCGACTAAAGCTTCAACACACAGCTATTTCTGATCCTAGCCAAACTTCAAAGTAAATACTGTTTATGATTGTTTGTTATCTTAAAAATGCACCATCATGTATCAGTCCTAAAGTAGAAAACATTGCCAAATGTATTTGCTAATTTAAGTCAATTTCACCAGCGAATAGAATAAGTACATTTTACATAACTTTTCGAAGCTGGTGTTCCCAGCATGCACCGGGCTTGAATAATGCATTGTTTCACTGTTTTCCAGTTTATTTACACCATTTTTATTGTTAACTTTGTTTTGTAACTTCTTGTTTTGTGAAGTCAAAAGTACATTTTCTACTCCAAAATGACCCGTTCATGTTGTCATTGTGTTTTGTGCATCGAGTGTTGAGGGCTGTGCATGTAGCTCTGTATCTTGTTTCTGTTGCCAGTCATTTAAGGTGATGTTGTCTAATAGACTACATAGCATGCATCAAGCCTTTCTGTGGAAGGCCATGCACATCATAAAAGTAACTGCATTAACTGAAATGTTTAAGTTAAATTTATTCACTCACTTTAATCAATATTATGTCATGAAGTTAAGTCAATTTAACATACGTTTATACCATTAAAATGTAGAAAATATAGAAAATCTGTGTGCACATTTTTTTTTCAAGGTATGTAATGGAATTTTGGAGCTCTTGTCCTTGGTTGGCTATTTGTTATGATCGTTTAACTGTTCATAACCATATTGTTAAATTATATAATGGTAAATACTGTCCCAAATTGAAAGAAAACAACAATCTACTTTCTATATTTAAATGATTACTAAAATAAAACTAATTGTGGTGGAAAAAAAGAGGACAGATTATGATGTAAATTGAATGAAAAGTGACCTTTCTAATAACCATGTCCAAAGAACACATCCAATATAGACAGTATTAACAACGCAAAGAGAAAACACCAACACATGTGACATTAAAATAATACAATAAACATATATAAATAAAATGTAACTTACAGTAAAACACCCCAATGTGCAAAACAAAAACAAAAATAAGAATAAACGTAACTATTTAAATAAAATATAATTAAACGTAATGTGATTTTTACCACTTTTTACTGTAAATTATAATGTGATTCATAATCTTTTCTTACAAAAAAACATTGTACAAGGTTTTACATATAAATCACTTGTATTGCTTTGTTAAATATAATAAATACATTAAAGTATACAATTTAAGTATAATATTTCACCGTATATGGTAAGGTAATTTTAGAGTAAACCAAACAGGTTTTTTTTTTCTCCATTAAAATGACAAAAATGTTATACAGACTTAAAGAAAGTGTGGTTTGCTATGGACATATACAGAAGACTGACAGACAGGCAGCAGTGTGGTTTAACAGGGTGAGGGGGACTTAAGGTGAAGGGGAGTATTAGCTCTATGTACATCATACTGGCTCCCTGCCAGGGCAAATTCTTTGGAAACCTTATGTGTCTCAGCAGCAAAACATCAGTTTAAGTTATAGCTGGCTATGGTACTTTTGCTTATTGAATTAGTTTATTTATTTAATGGATATGTAGAGAATTATCACAAGTTTGGTTAAGATCACTTGTACTTGGCTAGCTCTCTTTTTGTATTCATACATAGAATAAACACACTTGGTTGGCGATCAATTTTTTTTACATTTGTTATATCAATTTAGTTTAAGTTAACATGATTCAGCTTTGGTTGAACCCATATTTAGTCAGTGTCTCTAAATCACTTGAGTATAGTCATATATCACTCATACCACTGTGAATGAAATTAAGTGTAGCATCAGTTTAGGCAGGTCACGTGAGTCATGCTTGCAATCAGCTGACACTCAGCTGATTATGACGTCTACCAATACATTTCAGATGCTCATCAGAGCGGTTCTATTTAAGTCCTCCATTATATTCAATGCCTTAGCTGCCCTTCCACTGCATGCATGCAAGTTGCACTTAACTCCCTACTCCATCTGCCTTGTTATTCAGTGCCCTAAGACTACAAATGATTGCCAGCTGAAATTCTGGTCTTCAATGTTTTATTGCACCTTGATCTTGATTTATCAACTTGATATACAGTATTTGAAGTTAAGTGTCCATTTAGTTTATCATGCAATGAAGGATTGTACCATGTTGCACTGTCAATGTGTTAATTTTTTTTACAATCTTGTTATATTTCTGCTGGATCTGTTATTTGCTGCACTCCCTGCTCTGTCCATGCATGGCTGCATGGACGGGTGGAGAGTTTGCCCAGAACAGAACCATACCACCAACACCAACAAATGCTTCATCACAAAGTTAATAAATACTCTTTCAAGTATTGAAGTCTATGCATTTGATGCAAGTGGTCCTGACTGAAATGGAAATAGGACCTAAGTACCTGAAGCTATAGATATACAATCTGCTAGGTATATTGCATTGCTATATTGAGATGTTTAATCAAATGTTCAAATTTAGGATAAATATAATTTTATTTGTAGTCAAGCCTCACCCAGATTGGACATATGCTGCCATCATGTTGATGAGCAATGTTGTGTACATGACATCACTGCCCAAATGCCTGTCTGGCTGTAATGTAGAGAACACACCTTCAACAACATTTATTGTTTCTGTGGATGGGAGATTTTCCCATTGACTCCTGGAATCTAAAGAGCCCTTCTCAAAAAAGCAATTATGGGTGATTTTAGAAAAACAATTACATGGGGTTTCTACAAACAACATTATTTTTATTATAATGAATCTAATAATAATAATTATTATTATTATTAATATTGTTTATTATGAGGAAGATGATGATGATGACTATTTAATGTTATAATTTAGAAATTAACATTAAAGTCATTTTACTATTCATAGAAATGAACATAAATTACATTAAATCATTAATATTCATATTACTACTACCACTACTAATGATTATTATGATGATAATAATAAATATATTAATAAAAATAATAATATATTGTTGCTTCGTTATTGTTTGTAGAAATATATATACTGTATATTGATTTTATTTTTCTTATTATTATATACATTATTTAAATCTGAAAGTGTTGCGTTCCTCTGCCTCTGTGCTGTAAAGTTCAGTTTTCAGAGGACATAAGTGAGTGTGACTTGACTGTGTGTGTGAGAGAGAGAGAGAGTGAGTGTGTGTACAAATCAGTGTACGAGAGCGTGTGTGTGAGTTGAGTGTTTTTGTGCATGTGAGTGTGTGAGTGAGCTGAGTGTTTTTTTTGTGCATGTGAGTGTGTGTGTGTGTGTGAATGTGTGTGCGCGCAAATCAGTGTACGAGAGCGTGTGTGTGAGTGTGTGTTTTTGTGCATGTGAGTGTGCATGCGTTAGTGTGTGTGTGAGTGAGTTGAGTGTTTTTGTGCATGTGAGTGTGTGTGTGCGTGCGAATGCGAGAGAGTTTGTGTGAATGTGAGTGTGTAAGTGTGTGTGTTTGAATGAGTGTGCGCGTGAATGTGAGTGCGTGCGTGCGAATGTGAGAGTGTGTGTGTGTGAGAGACTAGTGTGTGAATGTGTGTGTGAGTGAATGAATGTGTGCGCGTACGTGTGTTTTTGAATGTGAGAGTGTGTGTAAGTGTCTGTAATCATTCACATGAACAGCAGTGAGTGAGAGTTATCATGTTTATATTTTAGCTCACTCAGAAGATGAGAGGAGCTTTATTTCTTATCAGACTATGCAGCTGAAAACAAGAGGTGAGGGAATAATAACGATCAATTAAACGTTTTATGTAGTTTTGATAGTGTTTATATGTCAAGACGAGCATTTTCCAAAAAGAAGGGTGTTTTCTATAACTATTACACACACTGTCTAGACATTATTTTTGATCGTTTATTTCTCAAGATGTTCTTATATTTATTTAAAAATGAGTCAGTAAGTCAATGAATTAACAAAACTAAAAAAGGGGGAAAAACGCTGTTAATGCAGGATTAATTACAAAAATATTTACATTGGCTTTGGTTGGTCGTTCACACCAACTCGACTATTCTGACAGGAAAACGTCAAGAAAAACAACATTTCTCTGTTACAAACCTGACGAATATCATAAAACACAGAAAATGCACAATATGTGTTTCATTTTAAATATAAATGTAAGCATTGACCTAGTGTTGCTGTTTGCGTGTTTTGCATCTCATAACTGTGTTCTGGCGATAGGCCTCACATCATCCTGCGGATTTCCTGCTGTGAGTGACAGGAAAAGAGCGTCCTTGTTGGCACTGAAGTCCAGCGTTGGACCGCTGGACTGCTGGAGTAGCCGGTAAAGTGCAAGAGCAACATCTGGCGGTGGAATTCATCATGACCGGTAGGAACTGCAGTGATCGTGGATTCCAGTGCATTATGGAGTAGAAACAATATAGGCCTACTTATGCTTGAAATGTCTTTGCAAATGGTAGCCATTTCCACCATTGTATGTTTCAATAGTTAACACTAAAAAATCTGCAGCTTTATTCAGTTGAGTTGTATTCCATTAGCTGGCTGGCATGCCGAGTAGGTTATGAAGTTGTGTTTAATATTCTACATAACTGTCTTTGAGCTGATGGAAGTCTTAATGGCCAGTTTCTCAGAATGAGAAGGATTTTCAATGGTAAACACCACATGGGTTTATCTGTGTCAAAGAAACTGGCCATTTTAGGCCCTGTTACTTTTAGTCCTGTTTGTACAGATGAGGACAGCTCTTGAATTTGGTCACCTTGCTTCTCTCATTCTCTCTCTCTCATTTATAAACATCTCACTAACTAACACAATGAGTTCCCACTATTCCTTCTCCATCATTGTCTCAGTAACTCCAGAGAGAAAGAGTGTTGGAGTTTGGCTTGAGGAGGAACTGTCAGTGACAGTATGAGACAGGACACAGGAATTTACCCACAGCTAATGGGATGCCATGATGCCTCTGCAAAATACCTTGGATTAACTTTAAAAGGAGAGGAATTCAAACCAGAAAAACAAACCAAGAGTGAGAGGGCTTTACAGAGGATTTTTGTTTTCGTTGAGTATTAAAGGTTTTGAAGGATTTATTTACTTATTTTTTTGTACTTATTGTTTAAATGTTTGTATAATAATTGTAGTTGTTGGTTGAAGCTTTTCTGAGAATTTCTAATTCGTTTCAGTTGGCTTTCTGAAGCATACCGTATATTCTGTGTTGGTTCTGAATATTTCAGATCTCAATATTGTATTGGATTGTCAGTTTAATTTTTTTATTCTGTTTTTGAAGTCTGTATTTCATGTTAGCAAATTGGAGGATTATGTGACTTACAAAAGATCAGGCTGCTCTTTAAATATCTTCATCTGTTCAGAAGTAATTATATACTTTGGCTTTAGCTACGTAGCCTAAGTGGTGATATTATTGTGAATTTAAGAGTTGTTTGTGAGTGTGAAAGCTGGTACTCTTATGCCAATGGCTGTCCTTGAACCTGTTGCACCACGGAGGCTGGCACTGGACTGCCGTACCCTGCTGGATCACCGTCCGAGCCGTGGTAAGATGCCCTGTCTCTGTCAGGATACTGATGTTTTCTTCTCACAGAGTTGGATGCATTCAATATAATGCCATTGTGCTGATAAGTTGCTCTGAAGTGATGCCATTTCACAGTTTCACATTTTCAAGTATATATGCAATTGCTTGAACATTTTTAATTTGATTAATGTTACACGTACAGTTAAGATTTTCAAAGGTGAAATGTGACTTTGAAAGTGAATTTTGCATGTTTTTAGGTGATAAATGAAGGGCAAAATGTAGTTTATTAGATTTTTGAATTTTCTGAAGAACTCAATGAGCACGTTTACATGCACGATATTACAGCTATTATGCTTAATAAGCCGACAACGTGTACAGTCATTCCTTTATCAAGTTCATTTTTACATATATTTTAGGTTTACGTTTTGATGTCAAAAACAGAGAATAGCCCGATGGCTACAAATGTCATGTTAATGCGGTTTTCTTGCTTTGTCAGATTTTTGGAATATGTTTTTAAATTGTTTTTTTTTATCAGCGTTACTGGGCTGCTTTTCCCAAAAATATCGTAAGCCTAAGTAGGATAGTAAGATTTTGCAAGCCTAAATGGGAAAACTCTTGTGCCTGTGTGGGTACTGGAGCGGTGTCTATGGTTACGGATGGTGGCCGCTTAGTGCTTTAATGGCCAGGTGTCATGTGAAACTGAAGCGTAAACACATGATTTCCAAAATATAACAGAGGAATTCGATATCTATATTTTTAGACCTATATATATATATATATGCGCCTTTTCTTTACACAAACTTTAGCCTTACCCTGTTCTTTAGACAAAAAAAGTTGGCTGAATGACTATCAGAATGTTCTCCACTTTTTTTCAAGATTATACATTCTCGGAGCTATTTGTCCAATGCTGAGTTCACTTATAGAAAACTAGCTTTTGAACATTTTAAAACTTCTAACCCTCTTTACCTCGGATCGCATTTGCTGAGCATCTTCAGAAACTGTAAATCGCATTATGACACTAAAATGTATTTTAGATAACAATAAGGTTCAGTTGATCATTAAAAGTTGCTGGACAAATTTGCAGAACATAATGTAGTTGTGATGGCGATGCTTGTTCAAAATAGCCTATTGAATATCAGGACTGTATTACATGTAAACCCTGATATCACACTGTATCATTTTTTTCTTTAAAAGCTGTGCACATGGATGGATGGTGCTTATACTAAGACTGAAAGTTTCTGCTCTACTTGCAGGTTGCCAGCTTGAACAGGGCCATGACAATTCGCTTTCGGGTTGGAACTGGTGGCAACCTGCGATGGGCACAACATCAGGACCAATATTACGGTCCTATCTGAAGGGCATTGCAGTGATTGCAAATTCGCCTCTTCTGATTCCATTTATTTGTGAAATTAAAATGACAGCAAGCTGGCTAATTTCAATGAATTGTTTCATTACTCTCACCGTTTGACCAAAACTTCGGAGAAAACAAAAATTAGGGACATCTTGGAGGCGAATTAGCAATAAACACACATTTCTGTATGGAAAAGGCTTAAGGGCAGATTTCTTTTGCGATAAACCAAAACTTTTGCGACAAAGTGTTTTTTTAGGCATGACATCATCACGCACACTATTTTTATCGATAAAAGTCCATTAGAATGGAAACGGGCAGAAGGCTGTAAATTTGTTTTACTCATTTTCACCTTGTCTATAACAGAATAGCATGAAAAGTGGATGGAAACTAGGCTACTGACACCAATGCAGACGTACCTGGATGCTGCAATCCTGAAAAAGTTATTTAATGAGTATGGCAACACCTTTCTGTGACCAACACTTGGCTTCTTCGCTGTGTACGACTTTAATTGTGCAAATTGATTTGCTAATTAGCTGAAAGCAAATTCCTGTGTAAATGTCAAATGGCTATCAGTGAACAAATCGTTTCTTGAGTTAATTTGCTCTTGACAGTTCTGACGTGTTGATGTCATAATTTTTATTAAAACTCTGCTAAAAATGTGCAAGTTACTGATTACTCTTCTGTTTTGTAGAGTACTACTGTTCTGTACTGGGTATCAGCTGTGTTTTCTTGCATTGTCTGTTTGACGTTTACAAGACGTAAATAATATGTGTTAGTATGATATTAGTGTGATAAGTTTGTATACTAACCTTATCTGTGTAAAGTTATGTGCAATTTACAACTTTGTTTGCATGACAACATAACACCGTAAACCCAAGTCCTTTTCAATGCGAGTCAGTACACTCAGCGGTCATCTATGGAAAGCTCCTGGGCAGGCTGTGCAGCTGTTTTGGATGTAAACAAGTGACATGAAAGTACAGCTCAGTTGGTCAAGATTACAATCAAAAAACATGTTTAAATTATACTTCTTTACATCAGATCATGCTAAACAACATAATTTTTCAGGCTTGATCAGCTAATGCACATGCGTGTTCTCAAGTTGACTTACAGGCGATATCGGTATCTAAATGGTGATTGGCTCTTTTTCCCTTAAAGGCGGGACTTCCTTTTCTCCATCGGTTGGCCATTCCAATTTCTCCCATTCATTTTAATAGCAGTGGTCCATCTCTGCTAAACTGTCTCTGTCGTAAACCTTTAAATTACAATTTAACAACTTTACATCTCAAATAATACATGAGTTATAACTGAAAAATTAATGTAAGTACTTATAAAATTACAAGCTTCACATTTCTGCCTTTTAAACCCTCTGAACTTTGGCCCCATTCACTTCCATTGTAAGTGCCTCACTTTAACCTTTAATGTTTGTTTTTTAAGAGAAAAGGAGGGACAAGTCAAAATAATTTTTTGTGTTTATTAACATTATGCAAAAATGCTGTCGATTGAACTTACCTTGTATTGAACCCAGAATATAATTTTTACCCAAACATAGCAGAAAGTGTGATACATTACATGTATTTTTGGAATAGCATTCTACTCATATTGTTTTCTGCAGTATGTATACCGTGCATTGCATGAACATTTTCTTTGTGCCTAGAATACCTTGATGACGTACTACATGTGCCAAAATTAGATGTATACAGAAGAACTTACTGTATGGAATGCTGTATTCCTTTATACAACACAATTCAACTTGACCTCCCATTTCCAGTGTGGCATGTTAAGTCAAGTTTTGAAACACTTGACTGAAATGTTTCTCATGATCTTAAAAATCTTTTGATCTGAAGGCGTGTGCTTAAATATAAAAATATATTATACAAAAATATAATTGTGCCACCATATAAATTTATTTCATTATAAAACTAAAATGTAATAACTTTTTTTTTTTTTTAAATTGATGACTTGGACCAAATAATAAAGAAAGCAGCCAATAAGTGCCCAACATAGATGTGAACTCCTTCAATACTGTTTTAAAAGCATCCCAGGGTGATACCTCAAGACGTTGGTTGAGAAAATATCAAGAGTCTGCAAATTCTAGGCAAAGGTTGACTATGAAGATGCTAAAATATAACGGTTTTGATTTATTTTGGATTTTGTTTGGTCACAACATAATTCCCATAGTTCCATTTAAGTTATTCCATAGTTATGATGACTTTACAATTATTCTAAAATATGAGAAAAACATATAATAAAGAATGAGTAAGTGTTTCAAAACTTTTGACCAGTAGTGTAAAAGTAGGCTAATAAATACTTATTTTGATCTGACAAAATTTGACGCATTTTTGCCCAAAAATTTGATAAAAAGTTTAATGAAAAAAAAACTATTTTGCATTTTTTATTTGCTCAGTCAGCATATGCTTGTTTCCAAAGTGTTACAAATGGCGATTTAAAAAATAACAGCTTGTCACAACAATGTAGCATATTACTGTTTGAAACCTATTTGAAATACCGTTTGTTACCTTTTACCCCAGCGGCGCTCTTAGCAGCTGTGTGTAACAGTTCGTTTAGTTCATGTTCGTATAAATGATGAGTTGGACCGGATTATCCCAAACATGCCACTTTTATTGCTTCAGCACATATCCATACAATTATTCTGCTGTATTGCAGTGAAAATAAATTCCCGGGTGGTTCAAGGGAATGTAACAGAACCACTCTATGGCTCTCCCATATTTTTACAGAGCAACCCTACGACCACGCTTCTTCCCGGTCTTCACTACCCATAAAACACTCCGTTAGAACTACAAAAACCACATTCTTACAATCTTAAAGTAATAGTTCTCCCCTCCACCCTTGTCCCGCAACACGTTTCACATATTACTTGAAAACTAATATTCTACTCATATATATATATATATATTAGTAAGCAGAAATTTGTAAACTACTATTCCATTCAGAACATAGCCAAAGGTGTTGAGAATCTATGGAAGGAGCTTCTACCAATGAGCACGTCCCACTCTCCTCTCTCTCTTCTGCTCTCTCTCTCTAGCTCCACCCCTTTTGCGTGGTGATTGGCAAGCAGAAGGTGTGCGCTTGTGCATGTGAAATGGGCATTATTCTTTGGAGACCTGCATGATCAGGCTTCCCCATTAGTCCATTCAGCATGTGTGATCACTCCAGCATTTAATAGCATCACTTTAAACTGTCAGAGCGGCAGACCCCGCACATGTGTGAGCGTGTAGACTGTGTCTCAGAAAATCTCATTGGAGCTGCATCCAAGAAGCTGCAGGCAAGGACTGAGAATAGAGAGCACCTTCACTGACGTCAAGAGCAATGTATGGTAAGCTCTGAGTGTGTATGTCTTTCAGGGATTTGTGCATAAAGGAATATCGGAATCTTTCCTGACTGCATTCTTCATGCTCTCGTGCATGACTGCTCTTTTGTGCTTTTTAGCATTCAGAACTGAAACTCAGAAAATACCAAACTGTACATGCAGAATCTGCTGAACAGACGCTGTTATGAGGTTGCTTGCTGTTTGTTTGATCACTATAATGGTTCTGGGGTTCTTATGAACGACAAAGTTGTTTTACTACTCCTGGTTGAACCGACAACTTGACTCATTGATTAGTTGATAAATTAACTTTTGGAAAATGTCAACTAGTCGTGGATCACATGACTTTAATGGGCAAAGGCTCTCGCTCATCTTTTTGTTCACTTCGATCCATCTTTAACTCTTCTTAATAGAACTGTGTGTCGGCAATATTGTTCACAATAAGATAACCACCGCAATACTTATGTATTATGATGTCAAGAGGCATCGTGTTGTGATCTAGCTGCAGCAAGTGTGCATGAGGGACGAGCGCCCCCATAGTGTGCTTTAGCCAGGTGCAGTTTCAATCTCCCTCCCCCTTAGATCGGGTCTCTTCATGCGACTCATAGAAGCGACGCTGACCGCAAAGAGAAATGGCAGTTTCAGAGTTTGTCGTTATTTACGTGACCTGCTTCTTTATTATTTGACCTTAAATAAAGGATGCATTAAAGATATAACGCTGGGTGTTTTCTTTAAAGGTGCTCTGATATGCAAGTTTTGCTTCAGCTGAACTGCTACTCCTGCTCCATTTTATTTCACAATTTTTTTTTTTCTGTATTTACTTATTTTGCATTTTTTATGATTTCCTCATACTTTGCAATCTACATCACCTTAAACAGTTTGGAGTGCGTCTGGAATTTGAGTTGTGTTTTCTTCCTCTCCTCAGTCAGGCGTGAGCTGCAATGCTCATCTCACGTGCCATCATTAGAGTTTAATGTGATCTCATGTTACGTTAAATGATTTTATCATTAAAAAATTTTATTGACACAGTGTCACACATTAACATTAACCCTACCAATTAGTGGACTAGTTTTCTGGATGAATATTTAACTTGTAAATATGAGAATTCACAAGCTATTCTGATCTCAGGTATGCTTAATTCTTTGAGATTTCAGTTGATATGACACTGACACTTAAGGCACATTATGTACGTTTGATGACTTCAGTGTGGTGACTGCTGCAATTTGTCAGTTGTGGTGTTAACATGGATCACATTATGAGTGGATATTTATTGATTTGAGCCAGTGTTTAGTCTTAGTGTCAGGACACAATTCACCTCCTGCTGACAAATGGACTTGGCATGCCAGCTAATCATGTCACAGTAGAACTGATTAATGCAATCATAGATAACACTATTGCTGTCAGGCAGTTCTTTTAACTGTAATTTAAAATCACTCTGCTTTATTGAAATTATAGAATGTAACTGATTTATTCTATATTCTGTTAATTCTACTTTATTTGACTATAGATGTGGCTTTTACATATGTAGTTTAGAAGATGCTAGTTTATTTAGGGATGCTCCGATACAAAATTTTGTGGATACGAATTATATAAAACAACACAACAGATACTGATAGTTTGGTGGCTTTTCTTTTTTAATGCAACCTTATTTCAAATCACTGATAATTAATTACACTAAATGAAAGTTAAATAATAACTTCATTCTCTATCTCTACTTGTCTTCCATGTTTCAAAGTATCTGGTCTTGGATATAAAGCACAAAAAGCGCATAACACACATCAAAGACATTTTCCTGGTTCAATACAAGCTCAGTTGACCGCATTTGTGGTATAATGTTGATAATTTAAAAAGAATTTTGACTCATCCCTCCTTTTTAAAAAAAACAAAAAACAAAAAACAAAAATGCAAATAAATGTTTGTGGTCATCAACGTTATGCCAAAAATGCTGTCGATTGAGCTTAACTTTTAGAGTTGTAAGCTATGCATTGCATTTTTCCACCACCTTTAACAGAAAATAATCTGCCCTGACTATCTGATGTTTTTAAACATGCCGATGTCCAGATGATTGTTTTAAGTCGTCATTTTTATTTGTATAGCGCCTTTCACAACACAGGAGCTTTACAGAAGATCAAGCATTAACAGAAAATAAAACTGTAATCTCCAAAATGTCTATTGAGTCATCAATGTGTAGTTTGATAAAATATGACTGTGAAATGTGTTTAAAATAAGTAATTAAATAAGAATTGTATTTATAAACCCAGTGATCAAGCTGAAGGTGACTGTGCCAAATGCATAAATGTAACACAAAACTCCATAAGATGTTGATTAATGGAGAAAAATAACTTTGGGAGAAACCAGACTCACTGTGGGGGCCAGTTCCCCTCTGGCTAACATCATGAATATAATGCCAATATAACTTATGTAGAGTGCATGTCGTGGTTTAAAATTATTCAACTAAGTGTTACGGGAAGGTGTTTATACAAAGATTTTGTATGATCTGAAAGATTAATGATTAATGTCTTCGAAGTCCATCCTGTATTAACTGCAGAAGTTCACATAGATGCAATTGTCCTTGTTAATTGGCTGATGAAGTGTTTTGTTGGCAATTAAATGGTAGTCGATGTATTCCATGTCAAGAGTGTAGTCCATCATTAGACCAAGGTGATGCAGGCAGAGATCAGTGAGGTGCATCGCAGTTCAATCTAGCCGGTAATTTCTGTGAGGTCTATCCTTAGTCCAAGGTTTTATCTGCCGATACCATTGTTTGACCGATACGTCTGTGTATTTCTAGTTTCATTATTGGTGTTTGCTAAAGCAAAAATCATCAGTACTATTTTACTTGTGGATTTGAACAAAACGAAGTGAAGTTGCTTTGTTTTCTTTGTATGTCTTCTCAGGGTTTTGAAGAACTATTGCTGTAAACATAGAGCTTGATATTTCTACACAACCTCTCTTTGTATTTATCTTCTCTGTTGTGTTTTTATGTTGTTGTAGTTTCTCTTTCTGTTCCTCAACACCAATAATCACTTTTAACTGCATATGCATTTGGCCTTCAGCCTTTCAAAGGGGACGTATCATGGGAAACTGGATAAAAACCTAAAAACAATAATATGATGCAACAAACATTGACTGTCATTAGTGAACTATAAGAAAAATAGAAAAAGGTACAAAAGTGTAGAATACAGTAAACACACTTATATTAGTAGATCATGATAATCGGTGTATAATATTTGGACATCATCACTCTATTGTGTTGTTGGACTGAGATAATAGCCATGCTGTTTAGAAATTAAAATCATGCTATTGTCCATTATTGGCAGACGATGTTAGCATATTATAAGTAACTATGTGCTGCAAATATCTGCTGAAATAGCCCATCTCCTCTCACGTGTAAAAATAGAAGAATGTGGGCTCTCACTGTTTGTTATGTAACATCACCGAAGGGCAACACAGCATCTCCTAATGCTGACCCACTGAGCAGTTGTGTTCAGACTGCTGATTGTGTGTGTGTGCTCCAGGGGGTCAAGGTTTGATTGGTTAGATTAGCAGTTAGCCCCTGCTGGTATATGCCATAAATACACTATTATGCATGCAGAAAGCTTGTTTCTTAATTGACGGCCACTCAAAAATGTGTCCATGTATGCATGTTATTCACACATCAATTGGCTTCTGGATTTTGTGCATGCTCTGAATGACAGCAGTGATGCGCTACATTAATTTAACAGTTCCTTGGGTGACATCCTTCCTTCCTTATGCAGAAAGAGACGTTATCTGCAAAGCACTTTTCACGTGGAGTTCAAAGCTGAGCTTGACGCCCTTATGCAATTTGTGAATGCAGCTTCATGATTGGTGTAGCAAATAAAGATGTGCAAAACTGGTTGGGCAGTTGTCTGAATGGCTATTTGACTAGTCTGCGTTAAGGATAATAATGTATAATTACTGTAGGCGCAGTTGTTCACGTGACCCCGATCAGACACGATTTAGAGGGTTATACGGATTCTAAGTGCAGTACTTCAACATGGTAACTAAAAGATATTCAACATAAATAAAGGCGAAATAACTATAGCATCTTATTGCACTAAACTATCAAAGTAAGAAATAAGGAAGGCTTCAATACAGAGTGGTGCAAAACCACTTGAATGCAGAATGAAGTGCTTCAGTGTTACCAGAGCACTTTGGAGTCTCAGGGTGATCCTAGCTGCTCATTCAAAAATGCAGAACTGCATGATAATGATGCGGGTACACATCTAATTCACAACATCAAGCAGTTTAAACCTTTTTTACAGCAGCATTTTGTTTAAGCAGTGTCAGATAGTATCAGCAAAGGATTTTAATCTCTCCAAAACACCTCAGAAATACTGGAACATTACTCACAGCAGAGGATTTAACATCCAACAGAGATCATCTTGTAATTTATTGTTAATGCAGTGCTTGCTGTGCATAAATGGACTAAACTTCTTGCAGAAGGTTTTACTTTGCTGACTATTATTCACTTTTGAGTAGAGCAAGCTTTAATCACGCAAAAACGCTTCCCAAGAAGTTGCGAATCTCAATGAATTTGAGAATTGCATCATCCATTAGAACCACCACCACTAAAAATATTAATGTTAGTAGCTGACCCACCAACTGACTGGTCAGTTTTTGGACTACTAGTCGATTTGTCGACCAGTGTGGCAAGATAGTCACAGTCTGCCGACCATTTCATATTGTGGAGTTTAAGACATTTAATGCCTATTGCAATGAATACTCAACCTATGTGGACTAGTTCTTTTAATTTGTCATCCTCTCACTTAGACTTTGGGAAACATTTGTTACTTGAATTGGTGTTATTTTAGTGAATTTCTATCTTAATACTGTGGAGAACCTTGTTTGAAACATGTTAATAAAGCAACTATTGTTACATATTGGGTTTTTTTTTTCATAAGAATGAAATAAATGCATTTTGATTAGGAAAAATGTATATGGAGTAAAATTTCAGCAATTTCAAAATCTGCAATTAATTATGAAAAATCGTGATTAATCACGATAAAATTTTTATTGACTAACAGCACTATTTATATTTGAATTTTGGTAACATATAAATGTTTTCATATTTTATTTGCTTTTTTTGATTTTTATGTTGCAAACGTGTATCTTTTAAATGCACATTGTCAAATGAACAATAAGTATAATGACAGATTAATGTTTCACAAACTTTTAAATAGTACTTAAAAGGATCCTTGAGACACTGCATATAATGTAGTACATTTAGCTGAAGTGATTGCTGAAAGCATTATCTGATTATTCCAAAAACCAGACATGCTATCAGTAGTTATGTGATTAACTTTTATGAAACTTTTATTTTCTATGGAAATTTGATTTGAATGACTCACAACAACAGATTTGATCTACTTATCTGGTGAATTCCATTGTTGATATAGAGATAGACTGACATTTTCTTAATAAAAATATTCTTCCACTGTAATCAAAGAACACTTTCTACATAACCAAGGCTCTATTCTGGGTGAGAATGTTGTGCTGATTGTAAATCTAAACAGGATTTGGGAGAGACAGGAGACCGTTTCTGAACTCCGCTATAAAGTTCTTTTAAAGGGGTCATGACATGAGAAACCAAATTTGCCTTGATCTTTTGGTATATAAGAGGTCTTTGTATCATTAAAACGTCCTGCAAGTTTAATATTTTAAGACGTCCTCCCCATTCTAAACGAATCATTTATTTAATCAAGCTCAAAATACAGCTCGTTCTGGATTCATGGTTAGAAGTGACGTGACGGTTAGAAGTGACGTACCAGCGTTTGCATATGACCGCCTCCAGCACAAGATAACTACGATTTAAGCGCAAGACAACTACGCTCATTTCGTGTCGCCGTGCGCCTCACAAGTGTTCAGTCGATGGACAGCGAGCTCTGACAGAGACTACTTGTGCACAGGAAAATTACGATGCCACACAGATGTGCTGTTCCTGGCTGTGGTCAAACAAAACCTCTGAATAAGCTGCCGAAAGATCCAGACGTCAGGGAAAAATGGATGCAGTTTATTTTTTTGCGGACGCTCCAGTCACGGCAGTGTTAACTTAAGCGTTTGTTCTGTACATTTTAAGGATGACTGTTTTGAGAACAAATCTCAATATGATGCTGGCTTTGCCAGAAAACTGTTGCTCAAAGATAAGTCCGTGCCGACTATTCTGGGAACAACGACGACGCAAACTGTAAGTAGGCCTAATCTATTTTAAACTTTAAACTACTTTTTAAAGCGCAATTTCATTCATTATGAATAATCACAGTATTTTTACTTAGTTTACTTGCATATTGTTCTGGCTGGGGGCGTCAATAATTGATACATAAGCACTGACGTTAGCCAATCATAACAGTGGGCGTTAACACTGAAGTCTTAAATGGAAAACGCCCCCAAAACAGACTGTTTGAATCAGAGGATGAGAAACAGGGTGGGAAAAGGTCATAAATCACTAGATTTTAAAAGTTTTTCTTAAAAAAAAATATATTAATACTATAATTGCACCTAAGGGAACATAATAATACAATAAAAAAACCCATGTCATGACCCCTTTAAAACGCCTTGTGAGCAGCACTGATTTGAGATAACTGACAAAGTGTGCTTCTATGAATCCATTCAATCCTCACATGCCATCAGTGTCTATGATCTCATGAGGTCCAGTGGCTTTCAGTTGCTTTGTGTTATCATGTCTTCAACCGTGTCCTGTATATCCTTTATCCTGACTTAACCTTATCTGTCCTGAACTGACCGTTGATAGGAAAGAATGGAAAGGGACCATAATGAGGGAGAGAAAAATGTAATATACATTCCTGGCATTCCTAAACGAAAATTAATAAACAAAATCACTTCATGTAGCACGTTTTTTTTTTGTGAGAGCTGGGTTTTGCTAAATGATGAGGAACTTGTTATTAAGACAAGTGCATTTAAGAGGTGCTGTTTGGCACAATGAAAAACAGCGTTATAGCATTGCTTATGTTTCCAAAGCAGCGTTGCAACTTGTTACATAATATTCAACTGATGTGCTATAATGGACTATTTTACAGCACCTTCAAACTTTGCTAAAACCACATATTCACGAATCCGTTTTCATTTAAATTCAGTAAAATTTTGTTTTCAGTTTCCCAACGTCATCGTTTTCCAAAGTATGCGGTTATGGGAAGCATTATTGAAGTGCTCTGTTTTTGGTGATGGAAAACGCTATTCTAGTATGGATTAAAGGTGTAAGCATAACAATATTTTCAAATAAAAACATATTAGTCTGGGCTAGTCAGAGTTTATAGATGGAACTATCCATTTTATCCACAGTTTTCCTATGACGATATGATTTTGATTGCTGGTGGACTGTTTTCTGGATCCAGTCTCCATAATATGCAATAAAAAACTACCGAAATGAGCAATCCAAACTAGGAATGACAACTATTTTTAGTTATAATTAACAGCTAATGTTAGCTGGACTAAAAATGAATTCAGGCTCCACTTGTGCTGTTGTTGGGTGTCACAATAACTTCTAGTAGTTAATGTATATCAATGTAACTAACCTAAAGACAGTCATTGAAATTCCGTAAACTAACGCACTATGGAGCCACACTTTTTACACATTTAGTAAACTAAACATCACATTACATGAGTTAAAACACTGGAGACCAAAACAACGAAAACGGGCTTCTTGTTGTGAATTGTAGAACACTTCAGCCTTTAGAAAAATTTTTTTTTGCACTGATACCAGACTGGTTTGCATCCTTTAAGATTCTAAAAAAGAAAATAATAATAAAAAAAAAAAACATGTATGTCACCATTGTACACCATTGGTCACCATGATGTTAAATAACACTATGATATCAAATAAGATTTACACGACATGATGATAAATGTAGAAAATTGTGTCTGTGTTACTGACTGTGTGATGAATTGAGTTAAGTGAAGCCTGGACATACCAGCAGGACCCAATTCCACTTTCACAGTTAAAATCCATTGGGGTTTAGTCATCAAAATATATCTTAGAAGGAAAATGCAAGTTGATTGTTTCATGCTAAAAGCCTGAATATTTAAATGATGGTGCATTTATACATACTCTCACCCAAAGGCATGCGGTATTAGAAAGAAAAGTAGATTTGTTTCAGGAGGAAAGAGTTGGAGATGCGCCCCTCTGTTTAAGTGACTGTCATTAGCACCGTTTCTCCTTCCTTCCCTCCCCTCTCTAATCTCTTTCCTTCTGTCTGTTTTTACTGGCCATTTTCCTGTGGAGTATGTGTTCGAATATATTGATTTCCCACCAGAGCTTTGCCGTTATGATACAGTTTGGTTGGCCTGTTGACGTAACAGATTAATCGATGGTGACAATTTTGTCAACATCATCGCCAGTTCTGGGACTAGAAGATGATGCAGAGAATTCACACTTCCCATCTGTGACTAAATTCCTGTGATATCTAGGTCTTTGTGTTCTTGTATGCTACAAAAGAATGACCACTTGATACTAAACAAGAGCTGTTCTTCCGTCTAAGAGTATGTGTGATATGCATCATTTGTCAGTGTGAAAAAGACTTGCCAGTCAGAAGTGGGGAAACCAAGGGAACCTAAGCTGCTAAATGAAGTGATAAGCAAATCTTTGTCTTTACAGCTAAGTCTTATTTAACTTGATGGCTTTCTCAATATCTGTTAAACTGCCTACCTAGACAGAATTTTTGTGCTCTCATAAGGCAGCTCATTAGGTTTTGAAACATAGCCGTTACGTATCTGCCGAGCTCCTTGCAGTGACCAAAGCTGCATTTGGGGCTTACAGCAGCAATGATCGGTGCATAAAAGAGACAGAAATCATATTTAATTTTGTGATTCTTTTGAAAATATTTCGAACTGTGGTATTAGGGCAACAAAATAAACAATACAATCACATTCCTGAGAATGAGAGCTTTCATTTGACATATGACTTGTTCATATGCCCCCATTACCTCTAGGGAGCACTAATTTGTGACGCAAATGTTTTAGGCCTTATTTTGTAACATAAATGCAAAAGTGATGGTATTCCCTAAAAAGTTCTGATTCTAAGCATTTTAAGAGGTTTTTAACGTTTTAAGTGTAATCATTTTTCATGATTTAGCGCCCCGATGTGGATCTGCCGGCGTTCCATTAATGATTCTTTTAGTACTATTGTGGGAGAAATGTTTGTAAAAAACATTCTTATTGGATTTACTGTGTTCAGCAGCCTGTTACCAAATAACGAGAAGATTATTTTACATTTATTTTGTATTTTGATTTCTCCTCAATTTAGTATGCCCAATTCCCAATGTGCTCTAGGTCCTCGTTGTGGCATAGTGACTTGTCTCAATCCGGGTAGCGGAGGACGAATCTCAGTTGCCTCCGCGTCTGAGACTGTCAACCCGTACATTTTATCATGTGGCTTGTTGAGCGCATAACCAGAGAGACATAACGCCTGTGGAGGCTTCACCTTATTCTCTGCGGCATCCACACACAACTCACCATGCGCCTCACCGAGAGCGAACCACATTATAGCAACCACGAGGAGGTTACACCATGTAACTCTACCTTCCCTAGCAACTGGGCCAATTTGGTTGCTTAGGAGACCTGGCTGGATGCCCTGGATTCGAACTTGTGACTCCAGGGGTGGTAGTCATCGTCATCGTATATATGTGTGTGTATGAGACTGTTGTAGTGTGTCCCAGACAGGGTCGAGTGGAGTTGATAGGAAGGCACAGGATATGCAGGAATAATCCAAAAAGGTGTGTTTATTGTGATCAGTGGTAAAGGGTGCTCATATATACATAAAGTGATTTTTTTTTTATTTTTTATAATAAAATATATATTATACAAAAATTTCGATATACAAACACTAAGATTCACTGTTTTACATTGTAGACTCCCTACAACAAAGAAAAATGCTAAGAACTTGGAACAGACCGGGTAACAGAGAACATAAATAGTATATGAAAACATGATGTATGGATAAATATGGACAGTCCTCGTTCTGTACAGCGTGACTGTGATGACGTCATGCAGAGCCAGTTGTGACAGTGTCAGAGCTCCGATGGAAGAGAGAGAGACCTCAAGCAGAGAGGGAGACCTCAAGCATAACATAACAGTTAGTTAGATGCCAACTTTAATATACTGCAATAAGAAAAATTTTAGACCAATTTGGTGATTGTGCTGGCCAGCACAGCAGAAATCTATACCATTTAAAAAATAGAAAGCCCTGTTGCTCGTCATGTGTTGCTGGTTAGGACAATGACTCTTAATTAACATGGAAAAGATGGCGTCGGGTCTGTTTAGGACACAGTGTCAGAGTCATTCATTGGGGAATCTGAATTCACTGGTGGCGCACTGTAGATTTAAAAAGACAGACCCAGGAATCATCCGTTCCTGGATGTACAGTTGAAGTCAGAAATTTACATACACTTAGGTTGAAGTCATTAAAACTCATTTTTAACCATTCCACAGATTTAATCTTAGCAAATTATAGTTTTGGCAAGTTGTTTAGGACATCTACTTTGAGCATGACATGAGTAATTTCTCCAACAATTGTTTACAGACAGATTGTTTCACTTTGAATTCACTATATAACAATTCCAGTGTTAACTGTGCCTTTTAAGCAGCTTGGAAAAGTCCAGAAAATTATGCCAAGCCTTTAGACAATTAGCCGGTTAGCTTCAGATAGGAGGTGTACTGAATTGGATGTTTACCTGTGGATGTATTTTAAAGCCTACCTTCAAACTCAGGGCCTCTTTTCTTGACATAATGGGAAAATCAAAAGAAATCAGCCAAGACCTCAGAAAACAATTGTGGACCTCCACATGTCTAGTTCATCCTTTGGAGCAATTTCAAAACGAGGTACCATGTTCACCTGTACAAACAATTATACGCAAGTATAAACACCATGGGACTATGCAGCCATCATACAGCTCAGGAAGGAGGCGCGTTCTGTCTCATAGAGATGAACGTAGTTTGGTGTCAAAAGTGCAAATCAATCCCAGAACAACAGCAAAGGATCTTGTGAAGATTCTGGAGGAAACAGGTAGACAAGTATCTATATCCACAGTAAAACAAGTCCTATATCGACATAACCTGAAAGGCTGTTCAGTAAGGAAGAAGCCACTGCTCCAAAACCGCCATAAAAAGCCAGACTATAGTTTACAAGTCACATGGGGACAAAGATCTTATTTTTTGGAGAAATATTCTCTGGTCTGATGAATCAAAAATGGAACTTTTTGGCCATAATGACCATAGTTATTTTTGGAGGAAAAAGGGTGAGGCTTGCAAGCCGAAGAACACCATCCCAACCGTGAAGCATGGGGGTGGCAGCATCATGTTGTGGGGGTGCTCTCCACTTATTCAGGCTCACAGCTTTGATTATATTTGTCCCGTTATCTGTGGTGATGCACACTAGATGAGCTTCTGTTAAGTTCCATGACACGAGAGCATCTTGCAAGCCTTGTACCACGATCTCGCCTGTATGATCTTCTGGGAAAAAGCTTGTTTGAAGGCACAAACTCTTCAACTCCCAATTATCGATGTAATATGCAGTGAAACTCAGATATGGCTCACA
Organism: Xyrauchen texanus; assembly: GCF_025860055.1. Lineage (NCBI taxonomy): Eukaryota > Metazoa > Chordata > Actinopteri > Cypriniformes > Catostomidae > Xyrauchen > Xyrauchen texanus. Next base: position 37,363,131 of record NC_068305.1, read on the forward strand.
CATTCTGCTGGACCACAAATTGGTAGTTGTGGAGAAGCTGGTGGGCCAATCTTTCTCTGACTGAAATGTATAACTCTGGTAGAGCTTTCTCTGCAAAATACTTGCGACTAGGCAATTCATATTTTGGATCAAGTTTCTTTTAATGATTTTTTTGAATCTGGACTTTTCTACTACACTAACTGGGGCCATGTCTTTGGCGATATAGCTGGTTACTGCGGCAGTGGTTTCTTTCCATTTTGGACTTTTTTTTGTTATGTGGTATTGATTTGGAAAACGAAGAAGCCAGAGTAATTTGCTTCTGGGCTGGTTGCTTTGGCGATTTATTTGTTGTGTGTGGAGATGTGGACATGCAGAGTATCAGGCATTCTTCGTTTTGTAGTCGGTGGCATTTCAAATGGTGAAACAAATTTGTGGGACTGCTACCTTTTGTGGCAATGGTTTTGCAGCATTTTTTGCAGATAACAGTTGTTTGTTCAACATCTTTGCGATATCCAAACCACTGCCAGACGATGGATCCAGTGCCATTTCTTTTCGGAACAGTGGATCGCTCTTGTTATAATCAATGAAGCCATTCAGTGAAGCTGTCTGCAGGACCTGCGGAAAAGGAAAGGATTTTTTTTTTTTGCGTTCCTAAAATATAAGTCGTTTTGTATAAATGTATCTGCTAAATTACTAAATGTAATAGTAAATGACTTGCGCAGCTTCATTTGTTTTAAAAGGAGTGATCTATAGTCACTTTTAGAGCTCTACCTCTCAAACCTACAGTTAGTTGGCAAAAATTGTTGTTCACCTACCAGAGATGTGTGCTACAGTTGTTATTACTGCATTATCTAGCCATCTTGCTTCACTGATTCAGTTCATACATCCATTTGCGGTTGTTTTTCTGAGATCTAAACACTTTAATTTCTGTTAGTTCTACACTGTAAAAAATAATCTTAAAAATAAACCTTTAAAATTACAGACATATTTACAATGTAGGCATCCATAGATCGTCCAGCCACCGAAAAACATGGTACACTTTTTAATAATGACATTTAATGACAATCGTGTTAACGTTAGTAATGTTAATCTTGTTGAAGTCACTATGAATAAAGCGCCTCTGTTGTTCTGAATGAGTTTGACAACTAGCAGAAATGTTCAAGGGACAAATATGTCACTTCTTTAAAGGGATAGTTCAGCCAAAAATGAAAATTGTCTCATGATTTACTCACCCTCCTGGCATCCTAGATGTGTATGACTTTCTGTCTTCTGCAAAACACAAATGCAGATTTTTGAAGAATATTTCAGCTCTGTAGGTCCTCACAAAGCAAGATAATGGGTGCCAACATTTTGTAAGTAATCCATATGACTCTAGTGGTTAAATCCATTTGTTCAGACACTATAAGATCAATATTTAAGTAAGTAATTTTTTGTCGTAATTTCTCCTCCCTGTACAATATGCGGCTTTATGCACTTAGAATGTAAATCACCTAAAACGGAAGGAGAAAGTGAAGGAAAAAGGACTTTAATATTGATCTATTTCTCACCCACACCTAACATATTGCTTCAGAAGATATGGATTTTGGAGCTTCAAAATTTTGGCACCTATTCACTTGCATTATATGGACCTACATAGTTTAAATATTCTCCTAAAAATCTGTGTTTGTGTTCTGCTGAAGAAAGAAAGTCATACACATCTGGGATGGCATGATTGTGAGTAAATGCTGATACATTTTAAATTTTTGGGTGAACTAACCCTTTAAACTGACAAATAGTCCTTGAAATGGTCTATAGGATTTACAGTATGTGGCTAGTGATATATTTTACCAAGAGTAGAGCCAGCTGTGTTTTCATGTGTACTTCAAAATGCTCCATTTCTCATATGGAGAATGTGGCAGTGTTGTTTTGAGCTGGGACTCATAACTGATCAGTATGTGACCTAGTTTCAATGAAAGCAGAGCAGCCTTCTTGACTAGCCAAGCATGGGGCCAGAGCTTGCTTTCAGGATAAAGGTTAAAGGTGTGTACCTGTTCCACTAATATTGTTACAATCTGTATCATCAAATCAGTTACTGCTTACCAGCAGACAGTGAATAAATAAAATATAACAAAACGTCTTATATCTCTGTCTTTTTCTACTAAATGGAACGTTTAATGAGTAGGAGAGAAACCCAGCTGTTTGTTTATGAGGGGGTGGCAGCCCTGGCTGTCAGAATGGTGCCATCTCTGTCTGTTCATGTGGGTATAGAGTCACAGTGCAGCAGCTCTCCTTCTGTCACGAGTCCGCAGCTATCCACCCCCCAAACCTATTATTATAAACCCCACAACTTTAAAGGAATAGTTCACCCAAAAAATAAAACTTTCATCATTTACTCAACCTGTTCTCATAGAATGAACGTTACTCTATATAATTATTTTGCAAACTGACTTGTACATGCCGCTTTCTACATTTCGCTGCAGTTTCCTGGTGAAACGAACACTAAAGGAGCTACGACAACTGTGTGGTTTAATCATTGTCACACAAATCACAAGTACAATTGCTGATATTGATTTGATAAAAATGTATTTTTCGCTCTATTACTCACCCCCTGCAATGTTATGATATCAAAACTCTTACTTTAACGCATGATTTGAAAAATTGTACATTTTAACACTTGTATTACAGACCCACCTACATATACACACTTATTCCTATGTTATTAGCTTGCTTGGAAGCTCACATGATAGAGTTCAGCCAAAGTTGCACTAAAGTGAATGTGGCATAGAAGTAACACAAAAATTCTGGGTTGCTTCAGTTAATGTGTTTTTTTGTTTGTTTTGAATTTGCATTTTAATACACTCTGTTAGAGTTAGGTGTTGGTTAGGGTAAGGATGTCTGTTTTGTTAAATTCTCATTTATCATTTCGGACAGTGTTGGTTAGGTTTAGTGTACAGTTTTAGGTTACAGAGGTATGTTTTACTTGAAACCTCCATCTAAAATTCCCCTTAAAAACCTTGTCGGAGTACAACCTCATTTCACTCGGTTTTGGTGCCCCCTACTGGACATTTCACTTGAAAACTGCAGCCAAACGTGTAATGAAGCACGTAATTTCAGTTTTGCAAACATTTTGCAATGCTCACGTAAATTTTGCGAGACCAGGCTGCATTTACTCACCCTCATGTCCTTCCAAACTCATATGACTTTCTTCTTTGAAATGCAAAAGTAGAAGTTTACCAGATTTTCCAAAGTGCACTTTTCCATACAGTGTATGCAGATGGGGATGTTGTCAAGCTCAAAAAATGACAAAAATGCCCCATAAAGTACTATTAAATAGTCTGCATGACTTGTGTGCTATATTCCAAGTCATCTAAAGTAGTGGTCAACCAATATGTTTTTTAACGGCTTAAGTCAAAACTGACATCTAGAAAGCAGGGTGGCAAAAATGATGTCTATATAAACGATTGTGTCATGCCAAATTTTTATATGCTGAATCATAAATGTGAGATGAGAGTAATGGCATAGGGGTAGATTTTCATTGAATAACAACTTGGCTTTATGTGCGAAACAGATCAAAATGTATCATATAGGTTCAGGAGGCTCTGAATATAGAGAATGAGTCATATGTAGGCTTTCTTGGTACTTTTTATGTCCTTTTTTTTTTAAGCATGACGGCCCAATACCCATTCATTTTCATAGTATGGACCGGATCAGCCTGGACATTCTGCTTTCGAGTTTGTGTTCTACACAGAAGTCATGCAAGTTTCATGCATGAGACGAGTGTGAGGAGATGATGGCAGAATTTTTATGTTTAGATGAACTATTTCTTGGGCCAGGGATATAACTGAGAGATAGGAAAATATGGTTTGTGAAGCTCAGGTTTGAACAGGGGTTTGAACAGTCCTGCGTGTAAATGGATATAAAATATATGGCGCTTCTGAGAGGAATGGACTGGTTGTGCAATGAGGGGAAATCTTGTCTTTGAAGTTAAAATGGAATAGAAGCTAAATATAGATGTGACTTGGCTCTTTTTCCTCAAACATTCATTTAAGCGTCACAGACCAGAAAGCCATCAACCATTCACCACATCTGAAGACACATACCCCCACCGCCACCCAGTGACGTCATTCAGAGATTAAGGTCTTTCTTTTCTCAACATGAACCAGATCCCCATGAAATATGTGAAATTTTAAGAGATTTCCTATGGCCATTTCTTTCTGTAGAAGAAGTTCTGCATACCTTAAGAAGTTCATTGTTTTGCCGTCAAGCCGTTCATTGGGACATGTGTGACTCATCACTGCTGAGATAAGTGGGCCAATCAGATTGCAGATTTCCTACTGCATATCAGCAGTCAATTTCAGACAGTTAATCATGCATTACAAGGTAGTCTGTGTATGACAGAGATGCAGCTTTGCTCAGATGCCATTTCTCACCTTTTAAATGAAGGACCAACCCACACGGCCATCCATATAATTGAAGTTTGCATTCCTGTTCTACAAGTAGATAGATTTTCTTTTGTGGTGTTGGGGTAAAATCACATTATTTATTTAAAGCCACATACTTCTTTTTGTAATTGAAATAGATGTCACTTAAGACAAATGATCCTGTATTTATGGAAAGCAAAAACTTGTATCACAATATTCTCGAAAATCTTGGTTGAAAACCATATATATCACAATATTTTTTCTGATTTATATGGTGAAGTAATTATAAAATGCTGGAAAAATATAAAGAAAGGTCATTTTGACTCAAATGTCCACTGTAATGGTATGCTTTACACACATTTGAGGAAATGTAACAATATTATTTTACATCATTTAATGGAATTCCATGTACTCTTCATTTTTATATTCATTTTTATTCAAACACAAAATGTGGCATCTCTAATTTTAGTTAAACACAAAAAAGCTTAAATATAACCTTCCTTGGAATATTGCAGACCTTTTTAGTGACTATACTTTTTCAGATATAAATACACAGTTAATCCAAATTTTATTGCCCAATCTGATCTGTGATTGCCATTTTTACCAGTGAAAAGCAATAGAATAAAAGCTTTAGACGTGTTGTACTATGAGATAGAAATGCTACATAAAGTTTATACAGGTTAACAGATTTCTACCAATTCATCATTTCAACTTAAAAAAGAAAAGAAATGTGCTATTGAGGAATATACAACTGTCAGTTTATCTCTTTTAATATTATCATTTTTTTAGATCACTTTCTGTGGTGTTGATTACAGCCCTAAAACCATTTTATGATGCCATTTGTGGGTGGAAATCAGATGTTGTTTTCCTAAACCAAATGAAAATTGATGGCACTTTGCTTACAGAAATGTTTTTGCAACCACATTACCTCTCTGTTTTTCGCCATCTCTTTCTTCTCAGGGGTGTGCGGTTGTTGTGGAGCGTTGAGGCCACGCTACAAGAGGCTGGTTGACAATATCTTTCCAGAAGACCCAGAGGTGAGAACATTCCCTCTCCCTGCTTTCTACATCCTTCAGAACTCACACCCAGGACCATTTCATAGTCTATTTCTAGTCAAACAGCTTTCATTCCCAGTTCAAACTGCTTATTTACAGTTGCATTTATATTCTTGGTGGTTGCTTGCTTTCTGAATCCACTTAAAAGAAAGTGCATTTAGTGTGTAAGTGGCAATTTCCCAAGCAGGTGGAGGAGGACACAAGCCTGGAATGGAACGTCTCACTGTCTTTGCTCAGCCAGGGATCAACACCATTTTATGTTATTTGGAAACTGTTCATTATACCTGGAAACTGTCCACCTGAATAAAAAAGATATTTCCTTCAGTTCAAATTCGTTAGTCCCTGTGCAGTGGTACCGCAAAATGATAAATTTTCATTGACTAATAGGTGGGTTTTATAGGAACATTCCGGGTTCAATACAAGTTAAACTCAATGAATGATTAGACAGCATTTATTTACACAATGATTTCCACAAAAAATTATTGTGACTCATCTTTCTTTAAAAAAAGAAGCAAAAATTGATGTTACAGTGACACTTATAATGGACTTGAATGAGGCAAATGTTTTCAGGCTTTTAAGGCAGAAATGTGAAGCTTATAATTTTATAAAAGCACTTACATTAATTCTTCTGTTAACTTGTTTAAGTGTTTGAATTTAACTTGAATTTAGTGTAATGTACCTACAGTATAACCTTTCATTTCACAAAACTATCACAGTCCTCACAAAAAAATGGAGAACTATGGACAATAAATCTGAACAAACTATTCAACCTCACAAATCATTTAGCTCGTTGTTGAATGTCTAGTTGACCATCCTGACTCATCTCTACTAAACATATCTTTAATAATCCCCCCAGCTATTGGGACAACTCATTTTATTATAACATTTATCTATACCTCCAGAAAACTCATTATCCATGGAAATGGATACACCACACAATTTTCACTTGCAAAATTATTATTACTATTGAGACACTGGATGTTGCCCACCACAACTTCTGATATAAATAGCTTACCTTTAATACTAGACATGGTCAGTTTGTCCTATTTACCTTTGTCCATCTGAACCCTCTTTGGACTCAAAGTAGGTTATTGAGAGAGTGAAACTATTAGAGATCTATTCGGACTAGAATATATCACAAATTCAGCACAGAAGAGGTGAGAAGACCTGCGGTGCTTTGTTTGGCTTGCCTAAGTCTGCTCTTTGCTTTATTGGACAATTGTTTGATGGTAATGATATTGAACTTTGTATGTGTGTGCGTAGGATGGGTTGGTGAAGGCTAACATGGAGAAGCTGACATTTTACGCCCTGTCGGCTCCAGAAAAGTTGGATCGTATCGGGGCGTACCTGTCTGAGAGACTGTCCCGTGATGTGGCTAGACACCGATATGGGTAGATATTTACAACATGCCTGATCTGAGATGTCTCTTCCTGTGTTCTCTAACATATCTATTTTCCTTCTGCCTATATTCAGAGTGTGTTGGTTTATCTCTTCAGGTATGTGTGTATTGCGATGGAAGCCCTCGACCAGCTGTTAATGGCGTGCCACTGTCAGAGCATCAACCTGTTTGTGGAGAGTTTCCTCAAGATGGTGCGAAAACTCCTGGAGGCTGATAAACCCAACTTGCAAATCCTGGGAACCAACTCGGTATGTACACACTGTTGTCTTGATCATTCACTGGCTGAATTTCTTTTGAAATAAAATAATTCAAAGTGCTATTTAGACATACTCTTAACTGGTGTTAGCGTTGCAAATAATTAATATCTGTAACTCTGTCATGGTCTATTTAAATCCGCATTGGCACGCTTGGTATTTTTTTAAAAGTACACAACACTATAGAAGATTTCTTGTTTAATATTTCATTAGAAATGAACAAAATACCATTATTGAGCTAGTACATTACAAATTTATGTTTAACCCTATAACGCTGTGTGTATCAAATATGAAACAATGTTTGACGGCTCCTGTTTCACTTTCTATTCAAGCTGTCAAACCAAAGAATGTATGGTATGTAAGTTTCACATGTTTATGGTACCATCTATTGGTTATTTGTGAAAAAAAAAAGTGTTTTCAGTGTTTATATCAATCCATTTAAAATGGTTGCAGACTTGCACGAAAAGTGAATCTTATGTTGGGATAATTGACAGCTTATTTTAATAAAGAAGTAACAGTAATGATTATATTGGTACTTATATTTTAAAATGAGTATTTGCTGAAAATAAGCAACTTGTGCTAGGTTAAAATTTTGTATGTTATTTTATTGAAAATGCCAGCTGAAACAACAGGCGTTTGAGGTATCTCTTAATCACCATTCCATTCCATTCATGCCTACTATTAAAAAAATAAAAAATAAAATCAAAGAGCTTTGAAAATTCTGATACCTTTTCTAAGATATATTTAAAGTGTGAACTAATATGTCTGTGTATTTTCATATATGCAACCTGCTCTGTCACTATAAAGATCTCACTATTTTACATTTCAAGCTATGATGATGTAATTTTACCATAGGTTCCAGAGACCAAGCTAAAAAAGTTTTACAATTTCCCTTTTTTAAATGTCAATGTAGTGTTTGGTACATAAGTATTTTATGTATTATATGATAAACATGGTTTATTGAAGAAAATAAATATCTTATTCATATTTGATTTGATGTGCTGAATTGAACTGTGATACATTTAAATCCATATTTATAGACCAAGTAGAGGAAGTTGTCATTGCCAAACTCTCCAACATTTGGTGTCTCTGAAAAGCCCAGCGAGTCCTCTGTTAACACCCCAAGATTTACCACTGTAGCGTGTATTGGCTAAGAAAGTTCAAGTTATGTTATTTATATAGCTGTAACGGTTACCCTGTCTTGTTTCACTGTTCCCTCTTGTTTGCCATTTTTTGTCACTTTTTGCATTCCTTAGTTTTCACTTTTGGCACCCTTGTAAACTCCATAGTCTTGTTTTCCCTCGTGTTCACTGTTCATTGTTTTCACCTGCCCTTGTTAATTTGTCATTTGCTTCTGTTAATCACCTTGTTACCTAGTTTGAGTTCTGTTTGTTCATTGGCCCCTTTGTCCTATGTTTTGTATTTATATCCTGGTTTTTGTTTCAGTCTTTGTCTATCGTTGAATGTTGTTGTGCGTAGTTTATGCTCGCTCCCATGCCTGTGTTCCCGTGTTTCCAGTTCCTGTGTTTTCGTGTTTTGTTTTCATTTTGCCCATCGTGGTAGTTTTGTTTGTTCATGCCTGTTTGTTTCCTTTTTATCAATAAATCCGCATTTGGATCCTCATCCCTTGTCTGACTCCGACCTCATTCGTAACAGAACGATAGACCACCATGGATCCAGCGGTTCAACAAGCAAATTACCACCTGCTCTGCTTGAGGCAAGAAGACCGCCCTATAGAGGACCACATCCACGACTTCCTTAAGCTGGCGAGTATTTCGGATTTCCGGACTACACTCTGGTGGTCTTCTTCAGGGGCAATCTGCACCCTGCACTGAAGGAGCGGCTGCCACAGGCGACGCGTGACTGGACCCTCCACGACTTCCTGGTGGCGACCCTACTGGTGTGCGACTCACCGCTCGCGGTGGACGTTGCTGAGAAGGACCCTGCCTCACCGTCCACAGTGGTGTCTCTTCAGCCACCCCCGGCGCCCCCTGTAACACCAACTCCACCTGTCAACGAGGTCACCCTCACGTCAGTCGCCTTCCACGAGCCAGCGCGGCCCTCTTCGTCTGCCCGGAGGAGGGAGAGAAGACGGACTTCCGCCTTCCGGCCCACGCCTGCCCCGGTCTTCGAGCCAGAGCCCATGCCTTCCACGGTCAGCGAGCCAGCGCCCACGCCTGTCACGGTGAGCGAGCCAGCGCCCACGCCTGTCACGGTGAGCGAGCCAGCGCCCACGCCTGTCACGGTGAGCGAGCCAGCGCCCACGCCTGTCACGGTGAGCGAGCCTGCGCCAACGCATGTCACTGTGAGTGAGCCTGTCGCCTCAGAAGTCAGTGAGCCAGTGCCTGTAGCCTCAGAAGTCAGTGAGCCAGTGCCTGTAGCCTCAGACGTCAGTGAGCCAGTGCCGATAGCCTCAAACGTCAATGAGCCAGCTCCTGTAGCCTCGACCGTCCAAGAGCCAGTGCCTGAAGCCTCGACCATCCAAGAGCCAGCGCCAGTGGCCGTGACCGTCCAAGAGCCAGCGCCAGTGGCCGTGACCGTCCTAGAGCCAGCGCCTCTCAAGCCTCTCGAGCCTTCCAGGGCTCCTCCTCCCGAGTCTTCCAGGGCTCCGCCTCTCAAGTCTCTCGAGCCTCCTAGGGCTCAGCCTCTCGAGCCTTCCAGGGCTCCGCCTCCCAAGTCTCTCGAGTCTTCTAGGGCTCCTCCTCCCGAGCTTTCCAGAGCTCCGCCTTCCGAGTTTTCCGAGCTTTCCAGAGCTCCACCTTCCGAGTTTTCCGAGCTTTCCAGAGCTCCGCCTTCCGAGCTTTCCAGAGCTCCGCCTTCCGAGCTTTCCAGAGCTCCGCCTTCCGAGCTTCCCGAGCTTTCCAGAGCTCCGCCTTCCGAGCTTCCCGAGCTTTCCAGAGCTCCGCCTTCCGAGCTTCCCGAGCTTTCCAGAGCTCCGCCTTCCGAGCTTTCCAGAGCTCCGCCCTACGAGCCTCCCAGAGCTCCACCTCTCGAGCCTTCCAGGGATTCGCCTCTCGAGCCTTCCAGGGCTCCGCCCCTCAAGCCTCTCGAGCCTTCCAGGGCTCCGCCCCTCAAGCCTCTCGAGCCTTCCAGGACTCTGCCCCTCAAGCCTCTCGAGCCTCCCAGGGCTCCGCCCCTCAAGTCTCTCGAGCCACCCACGGCTCTGCCTCCAGAGCCTCCTACGACTCCACCTCCAGAGCCTCCTAGGGCTCTTCTCCCCGACTCTCCTACGGCTCCGCCTCCAGAGCCTCCTACGGCTCCGCCTCCAGAGCCTCCTACGGCTCCGCCTCCAGAGCCTCCTGCGGCTCCGCCTCCAGAGCCTCCTAGGGCTCTGCCTCCCGAGCCTCCTAGGGCTCTTCTCCCCGAGCCTCCTACGGCTCCACCTCCTGAGCCTCAGAGCCTCCCTCAGCTCGCTCCCTGGCTCCTCCTGAGCCTCCAGAGCCTCCTCAGCTCTGCCTCCTGCTCTCCTAGAGCATTCCATGGTCCGCTCCTTGGCTCGCCTCCGAGGCCATCCGACCTGGTTCCCAGCACACCCCTCAGAGACTGCTTATCTGCCCTCTCGCCTCCTTGGTCTGTCTCCTGTCCCTTGTGCCTCCCGTGGACTGCCTGTCTGCCCTCATTGCCTCGGACTGCCTGTCTGCCTTTGAGCCTCCAGTCATTGGTCATTTGTTATTCCTGTTTTTTCTGTCTTTTCTGATCGTCTGGTATCCAATCCTTGAGGGGATATGTACGTTACCCTGTCTTGTTTCACTGTTCCTCTTGTTTGCCATTTTTGTCACTTTTGCATTCCTTAGTTTTCACTTTGGCACCCTTGTAGACTCCATAGTCTTGTTTTCCCTCGTGTTCACTGTTCATTGTTTTCACCTGCCCTTGTTAATTTGTCATTTGCTTCTGTTAATCACCTTGTTACCTAGTTTGAGTTCTGTTTGTTCATTGGCCCCTTTGTCCTATGTTTTGTATTTATATCCTGGTTTTTGTTTCAGTCCTTGTCTATCGTTGAATGTTGTTGTGCGTAGTTTATGCTCGCTCCCATGCCTGTGTTCCCGTGTTTCCAGTTCCTGTGTTTTCGTGTTTTGTTTTCATTTTGCCCATCGTGGTAGTTTTGTTTGTTCATGCCTGTTTGTTTCCTTTTTATCAATAAATCCGCATTTGGATCCTCATCCCTTGTCTGACTCCGACCTCATTTGTAACAATAGCACATTTAAAAACAGCATCAAAGCTGACCAAAGTGCTGTACAATACAAAATTATAAGAACACACAACAATTTAAGACCAGGAAATTACATACTATTAAAAGCCAGTGAAAAGAGATGAGTTTTAAGAGAAGATTTAAAAACTGATAATGAAGGTGACAATCTAATACTGATGCTATTGAAGTTATTCCATAAAATAGGACCCACAGCCGAAAAGGCTCTCCCTCCTCTACGCTTTAGCCTCGAGCGTGGGGCATCAAGGAGATATTGATCACAGGATCTCAGACTTCTAGGTGGATTGTAAGGGTGTAATATGTCAGACAAGTAACTGGGAGCTTGGTTGTGTAATGATTTGTAAACTAACAATAACATTTTAAAATCGATTCTAGCTTGAACCGGCAGCCAGTGAAGTGATTTTTTAAATGGGGTAACATGATCGTACTTCTGACCTCGTTTAAGAAATTTTGCTGCTGCATTTTGAACTAATTGAAGTCGAGCAATGAGCGATTTAGAAATTCCACAATGGAGAGAATTACAGTAGTCCAGACGAGACGTGATGAATGATCTCATTCATGATCTCAAACATGATCTCCAATGTTTTCTCTGACAAAAAGGGTTTCACTTTACTGAGAAAAACATATGACATTAGGACAAAACAAATAGCCTACACAAAAATGATTTGGAGGATAATGACCTTTTGAAGCCTTATGTATCAAATATGATACATACAAGAAACAATTACAATTTTGTATAGCTTTGACTAGTTTTACTAAAAACAGTTTTATGTCAAATGTTTTTTTATTTTCTGACCATTCTTTCATATGTCAAGCTTTACAGGGTTAAAAAAAAACATTCAAAAACATGTTCAAAACTGCATTTTTTTGGAAAATTACAGAAAATGTCCTGTGAGCTCAACATCTGACTTTAACATTCACAAAAAACAAAACAAAACTCCCACATAAAATGCTATATGAAGAATTTGGTCCCTTAAATAGTTTACTATAAATGTAGACTTATTGTTATAACTTATTCTGTATTTAGAGCCCCACAAACAGTGAGGGTTTGTTCAGTTTTTACATTAATACATTTTAACAGCTATATGAAATATGTTTGCAGATGAGCCAGAAACAACCAGGCACACACACACATGGCAGTGCCTCATCTAAATGCAATCAGGACATGGAAATAAAATCAGATTCAATTATAGATAAAAATCAGTAATCTAGGACATCTCGCATGCACCCACATATATAACATGTAATATGCAGTGCTAAAACTCATAGTGACTGACCCGTTTAATTTTATTCTGTATTGGCCTGAACCACCTTAGCTACTGCCTGCTATTATACTACTGATAAAAGCCAGCTATAAAATAAAAACCATTTAAACTGATTTATTTCTCTGTGGCATTTTGCAATGACCCTGTTTACCTGCAAATACTTAAGGACAAACATTTTGCTTTAGTCTGAAAATTGTTTGGACTGATGCACCCACATCTGTCCTCTAAAGGTTCATCGGGTGCAAAACTACAGCAGATAATGGGAAGGAAATGTAGGTCCAGAGTTTATGTAATTATTTAGAAATTACAGATTTGATTTACAGGCACAAGCTTAAAATGAGTCATTAAATCATCTAAGCGACAGGGTCTCATCCATCAAGATCTGTAGCGTTCCTATATCAAGACGTTTGATTTATTCATGGCCTGATCTTGACTTAAAAATAGCAAAATTCTATAAATAACCTAAAGCCTGTAAAATTATAAAATACTGATAGTCCTTTTTTAGTCTGAATCAAATACTGGTAAGACTTTGTAATAAATTTAGTAAGCCGTTACCCACCATTATACAGTATAATGCTTAACAGATGAATAGTTCATGTACATTCAAATACAAATGAAAATATTAGTGCTGTAACACTATTGGAGTTGTATTAAAATTCTTTTATACTTACTGTCTTATCCAAGTCTAATATTCAGAGACTAGTTTAAGCTAGCCATTCGTTAATGGTTCTAATTAATTATAAATAATGTTAATGGTATTAATACTGTTATTGGAGTAAATTCAGTATACAGTATGAAACCCAAATACCCCAAAATATGACATGCTTGCATATACCTGACTTCACTTTGAAGAAAATAAAATTGAGTTTGTTTTATTTTTAATATGCAATTATTTAACCTGTTTGTAATTACTTGCATTCAGGTGACAGCTCGAAGCTTGTTTTTTCTCTAGATGGACATTCATTATTCTTGTTTGTAGGTGTCTGAAAAGATTTGTAATATTGATTCTGATGGGGCCTGTTCTGTTCATTGAGGTTAATGTGAAACAAAATGCATCACATTAAAATGTAATACCATAATAGATAATACCTTCTCATAATAACCCATAATAACTACATACTCCGGGGAAGATGAGTGTGCCATCTTTTCAAGGAAATATGTTTTTAACCTGAATTGAGCTGTTTTATCTAGGGCTGTCAATTGATAAAAAATTATAATCAAATTAATTACATGGGGTCCCGATTACAATACAAATATTTGCTGAGAAAGCCCCTCATATAACAATAATTCAATATATAATGATTATACATATTTATATCAATATATAATTATACATAGTTATCTTTAAATATATATATAATAAAAATATTCAGATAATTAAAATGCATTACATTCCTGTAGCAGAAGAGTTAATCATTGATAAGACAATACAAAAAGTGGATTTAGAATACAATGTATTGTTTACTACCATATTATTGAACATACGTCAATCATTGGCACACAGTTCACAGCAATCCATTACACAAGTGAATTTGTCAATCAGTTGGAGATTTATTATGAGGGCTTGTTTAAGAGCCCCTCAATCTACACCAGCATCAGACATGCTTGTGTAGCATATCGGGTGTGTTGCGTCATAAACATAAAATGTTTAGTTCACTGTTTCAAGTTAAATATAGTTTAATACTCAATCTTTAAACACATCTTGAGATCCCTTAGTTTGCATTTGCGCTCTTTCAAGTCTTTTGAAAGAACGTAACGCATGTCTGTGTTGTGGTTTGTTTTCTTCACTGTATAAACTGTGCATTGCTCACACAGCTGAAATTTCCCTTACTGCCCTCTGGAGTAAACAGGTGGTATTACAAGCTTGCATTTCTCAGGAATCTTCCATATTATGGTGCGATTAATTGCGTAAATTTTTTAAATAAACTGACAGCCCTAGTTTTAACCTGATTTGGTCATTTATTCATGTCTGTATAAATGCTCTTGTTTTTCAGTTTGTGAAGTTTGCCAACATCGAGGAGGACACCGCCTCATATCATCGCAGTTACGATTTCTTTGTGTCGCGCTTTAGTGAGATGTGCCATTCCAGCTATGAGGACCCTGACATCCGCACCAAGTGAGTTAACCCCTTCATGCACCTGACAATGTGATGGATAGAAAGATAGATAGATAGATAGATAGATAGATAGATAGACAGATCACATCCAATACAACAAGAATATTCACTATATCCTGTCAATACACACTAGAGGTCTGCAACCTGGCCCGGGCCCAACGGGACCCGAGAACCAGCCAAAACTTGCTTTATAAAAAATGTATAAAGAGAGTGAGTGATGTTGGTTTCGGGCTTAATATCTGAAGGAACCTTTCAGGTCGAGTAATGTCGGGCCACATGGTCTCCAGTACAGGTCAGGTTCAATTCAGGTTTCATTTTAAGGCCTGTGTTAATCTCTTACACACATATCTAATAACATTTCAGAATCCGAATGGCTGGCATCAAGGGTCTTCAAGGAGTAGTGAGGAAGACCGTGAATGATGAGTTGCAAGCAAACATCTGGGAACCTCAGCACATGGACAAGATTGTGCCCTCCCTGCTCTTCAATCTGCAGTCTGGAGAAGGCACAGAAAGGTGAGAACATTTAAGTGGCAAATGTTTCTAACTAATAACATTGTCTGTGAGACAAAAGAAGGTTTTCCTTCAGGGGCTGCATGGTGGATGATCAGAAAGTCAAATCCTCCAATGAGCCGCATTCAAATCTGAGGATGTTTTGGTTTTAGTGGGGACATTTGAACACCAGTGTTGAGTGTAATCTGATTACAAAATAATTAGTTACTTTATCAAATTACTTTTTAGTAGTGCTGTCATGATTATTTATTTAAAAAATAATGGATTAAAAAACGCAATTAATCATGCCCTTTGACTAGTTCATAAATTCCTTAATTAAAGTATGTATTTTCCTACCATATGAGCAATTCAAGCTTGAAGTACATCTGTTTTTACGAATCGTGTCAATAGGTGGCAATACGCTTTAACAAACCTCACAAGCAATGTTGCCCTATGCATTATATTTATAAATATTTGAATTATTAACATTTTTTATATGAATTTTCTTTATTTGGGGGCCTTTCTCAGCAAATAATGATGTATGCAATTAATAAAAATGTATTCAATTTATTAAATCTTTTTAGTCATAAGTAACTTGACATAAATTCTTGTAATCCGATTACAGCTACTGGCTTCAAATTATTTTTAAGTACATTCAATATTTCTAAGATAATATTTTTTATGTTAATAATTATTTGTTAATCTAAGTAATTTGTAGTGGATTATATTTTTGAGTAATTTCCCTAACACTTTTGAACTCTTAAAAAGTATAATTGTATAAAAAAAGTTAAAAGTCTATACATTTCAAGTGCTGGTGACTTACAAATCGAAATGCAATCTAATAAACGAATAAAATTACTGTTATTGGTTCATCCATACTACCACAGAGAAAAATAATAGGTACCACATGACAATGTCATCTATGTGCAGTTTCATCAGCGGTCTGCACAGTAATTTATGCCTGAATAAAGACACTGAGAAACTCTGATAGCAATTGAATTGCAAATTTAAAATAGAATAATAAATAAAAGGTTAGCCTATTTATGATACTAACATTTTTGTCAAAATACCCTTGTTATTTAATGTTACTAAAGTAAAATCGTAATACATTTTAGTAAGGAGGGTGATTATGTGTAAAGCATAATAACTTCGCCTTCTAATGGACTGTTGTTGAATTCCTAGATCGATTTGGCTAAGACACATTTTTTACCCATCACTTCAATTTTATTGTGGAAAAGTTTAAATAATAATATAGATATTTGGCATGCAAATGTCGATACAATATCTTGAGGAAAAATATCACGATACTTTAACATATCAATATTTTTTTCCACCTCTAATGTGACCATCGTGGCCCAGAATGGCTTTCATATCTTGCTGTGGCTCCCTGTTGATTGCCCCGTACGCTCCATAATTGCTCCACAGGAAAAGACATTAATTACCCCTTTCTGCTGTTTAGTATTTGCTAATTGCTGTTTGATGTAAAGGGCAGCTGATAATTAACTCTTCCTGTCAGTTGTGCACATTTCCGGTGGGCAGAACAGCAAGGTTGTTTTAAAGCTGCCACAGCAGTGGGCTAAAACATGATGCACTTTTGTTTCCAGTAAACTACACAGTCCAATAGGCTTTTAGCTGATGTGAGGAGAGTTTGTGCAGATTTAGAATGTGTTTATGCTGTTATGTTGTTATATAACAGAGGAACCATTAGAGGAGCAGCAAGCTGACTGACAGCAGAGTGTGCGAGGGCAGAGGAACACTGTGTTTAATTAATGATGAGACAGAACCACTTGAGACCCTCGGTTCTGTTTCTGAAAAACAAACACACACACACACACACACACACACACACACACACACACTGTGAAGTATAGACAGGAAGTTTTACATGAGTACATGTATTATACATGAGCAGACTTCTACTTTAGTCTTTATGTATTAAGTGGCTTTACACCAGTAACACAAAGGTTTGCTTCACTTACCTCAGGGAAAGTATAGGTGGACTTATCCAGTGACTGAGTGGACATATTTTTTTATGCCTTTAAAGCAGGGCTAGACTGGGACAAAAAAAAAAATCAGCCTTGGAAATGTTCAGCCCAGCCACGCGTTTCCCCATGATCATCTTGCTGTCCGTTGGGAGGGGGGGCATTATTATTATTGTATTGCAAATGCAGTTAACAATTTTAACAAAAACTGTTCATTAACACCTTATTTATTTCCATTGCCCTATTTGTAATGGAAAAACAATATCCATGTAGAAACTATAAAAACAAATGCCATAAGAGTAGCTTATATTCCCCTACTATACAATATTTAATATATAAGAATAATAGTTACATTTGTTATAAGTACAATACTTCTGCCAGAACACTAGCTTCTACAGTTATTGTTACTAACTACAATGTAATGTTGATGTGGGGATTGAAAAGCCTGTAATTACAGTTATGAATGAGCGCTGCGTGGGTGGGCCAGTCACGCTCTACTCTCACGCTGCGGCCAGCAGATGCGTTGAACGGTTTAATTGTGAAGAACCGTTCCGTCACACTTATGGAGTATTTTGTGTTTCCCATATGCAGCTGTAAATGGCAGTGTTTAATAAGTAATAGTGGGACAATTTTGTTGTTGCCCGGGGGAGAAAAAAATGGTCGCAGTCAGCCCACTATTCGACCGGCCCTCTGAGAAAAGTCACATTTCTCCTGATGGCCAGTCCATCTCTGTTTGAAGTCAGCATAGACATTGTCTTCCTCTTCTAACTTAATATACATGATTTATTATTTTATTCCAAAGAAAAACAATTGTTTGTCTTCGTAGTCTTTTGTCAAAAGAGTATCTGATATATGTGACATGGAAGTAATGAGTTGCAAATACAGATTCATTTAGACTTTAAAGAGGTCGTATCATGGTCAAATAAATGCAAAACAGTATTTTCTTTAAATAATAAAAAAGGGGGATTCAATCTAGAATGTAGACATACTCTAATGTTGACATCGTACCCAGAGTCCATTTGAAGTCCACCCAGACCATTTATTGAAAATAAGCTGCAAAAATGGGACATTCAGATATCAAAGCCTTTATTTGTTCCAACCATTAGCACATTAACATGTGATTGCCCACATTTACATACAACTTGGCCAGCCTTGGTGAATGACAGTGTGAACAACACCAATATACAAATGTTATACGTTTATATAGAGAATTCTTTAAGGTATAGTAGCAAAATCACGGGTTCAATTCTTAGAATTAGAGAGAGGACCAAAAATGGTACTGTAAAACAAAATTAGGAAATTGGCTTCTTTACTCTTTTGACCTGCATTGTCTTGTTTTGTTTTAAGTGTAGTGATTTTACATTTAAATACTTAGTTGATATGTCAGTATTTCTTCAGCTTTGTTTAAGAAAACCCAAGTTGTACATTTCTCTCCTCAGTCCAGAAGTGCTGAAAGCTAAAAGCCTCTTTCTCTCTCTGCTGCAGTCGCTCTCTCTCCCCACTGCAGGCCAGTGAGAAGGAGAAGGAAAGCCCTGCCGAGCTGACTGAACGCTGCTTTCGGGAATTGCTGGGACGAGCTGCCTATGGCAACATCAAGAATGCTGTCACTCCTGTGCTTATGTAAGAGACCCAGCACATATAACACCTGCCAGATTAAGTTAAGCATTAGCATCAGTTTTTTGGTTGCAGTTAAGTCAAAAGGCATAACTCTGTATTCCTATTTTTCCTTCCAGTGTAATTCTATGCACTTTATATTGCTTTACTTATTAAGTGTATCTCAGAATATTCAACAATCATCTCCAGTCCAGGAAAGATAATAAATTCGTTAATCTCACTGTGATTGGAGTGACACTCATTTGTCTGTCACTTTTTGGTTTCATTTCTCAAACTCAAGCTCTCTATCTTCTTCCACCCCAGGCATCTTGATAATCACTCACTGTGGGAAGGGAAAACATTTGCAGTGCGTTGCTTTAAGATTGTCATGTACTCCATTCAGGTGGGTTCACGTCCTATTTTAGAAAACAATCTAGACTGCCTCATCTGAACTAATGAAAATAATAAATGAAAGAGAAAATGTTGTATGTTACATATCAGTTTACATAAAATACCACCAATGACAGATGGGGAGTATTTGGTAAACCTGTTTGAAAACAGTTCGTTTAAGGCCTATTTTTGCCTAGTTATAACATTTTAGTTTTTAGACCCAAAACATTTAAAAATGAAACAAATCAGGTATCTGAATATTTTTCGAACAATAATGAAAGACTGTATACAAATACTTATTTGCGCTTTCTATTTAACGTGTTAATTGAGTGCGATTTTCTGTAGTTAGCCTTGATATTTTTGCGTCAAACCAGCAGTCAAAGAATATGGAGCCTTTCACAGATGATGTGCTTTTGACAGATGGGCAGTGCACAATAGAATGTAAGGACCTTGAGACATGTTTTTCAAAATTTCAGTCCACTTTTAACTCGACACATCGTTTTAAAATGCATGTTTATTATGGTTTGATATGCTGAAATGCTACGCAACCAAAGCGAGGCACTCCAAGTGTGTCTAGTTGACGCACATATACATACCTGCCGACAAACATTTTAAATTGCGCTGACAGAGCGCATCCTGTGAGAGATTGACACTTAAATGAAATGAATACTGTCTACAGAAGATTAGGCCAAAAATAGCCTTATGCAAATAGGCCTAAATAAATGTAAAAAGATATGGAAATAAAACAAGCAATATATTCTATAACCACTTTATGTACACTCACCTAAAGGATTATTACTGTGGGGATGGTGGTGGCGTAGTGGCTAAAGCACAGGGCTGTTAATCAGAAGGTCGTTGGTTCTATCCCCACAGCCACCACCATTGTGTCCTTTTAACTCCAGGTTGCTCCGGGGGGATTGTCCCTGTAATAATTGCACTGTAAGTCGCTTTGGATAAAAGCATCTGCCAAATGCATAAATGTAAATGTAAATTATTAGGAACACCATACTAATACTGTGTTTGACCCACTTTCGCCTTCAGAACTGCCTTAATTCTATGTGGCATTGATTCAACAAGGGTGCTGAAAGCATTCTTTAGAAATGTTGGCCCATATTGATAGGATAGCATCTTGCAGTTGATGGAGATTTGTGGGATGCACATCCAGGGCACGAAGCTCCCGTTCCACCACATCCCAAAGATGCTCTATTGGGTTGAGATCTGGTGACTGTGGGGGCCATTTTAGTACAGTGAACTCATTGTCATGTTCAAGAAACCAATTTGAAATGATTCGAGCTTTGTGACATGGTGCATTATCCTGCTGGAAGTAGCCATCAGAGGATGGGTACATGGTGGACATAAAGGGATGGACATGGTCAGAAACAATGCTCAGGTAGGCCGTGGCATTTAAACGATGCCCAATTGGCACTAAGGGGCCTAAAGTGTGCCAAGAAAACATCCCCCACACCATTACACCACCACCACCAGCCTGCACAGTGGTAACAAGGCATGATGGATCCATGTTCTCATTCTGTTTACGCTAAATTCTGACTCTACCATCTGAATGTCTCAACAGAAATCGAGACTCATCAGACCAGGCAACATTTTTCCAGTCTTCAACTGTCCAATTTTGGTGAGCTCTTGCAAATTGTAGCCTCTTTTTCCTATTTGTAGTGGAGATGAGTGGTACCGGTGGGGTCTTCTGCTGTTGTAGCCCATCCGCCTCAAGGTTGTGCGTGTTGTGGCTTCACAAATGCTTTGCTGCATACCTCGGTTGTAACGAGTGGTTATTTCAGGCAAAGTTGCTCTTCTATCAGCTTGAATCAGTCGGCCCATTCTCCTCTGACCTCTAGCATCAACAAGGCATTTTCAGCCCACAGGACTGCCGCATACTGGATGTTTTTCCTTTTCACACCATTCTTTGTAAACCCTAGAAATGGTTGTGCGTGAAAATCCCAGTAACTGAGCAGATTGTGAAATACTCAGACCGCCCGTCTGGCACCAACAACCATGCCACGCTCAAAATTGCTTAAATCACCTTTCTTTCCCATTCTGACATTCAGTTTGGAGTTCAGGAGATTGTCTTGACCAGGACCACACCCCTAAATGCATTGAAGCAACTGCCATGTGATTGGTTGATTAGATAATTGCATTAATGAGAAATTGAACAGGTGTTCCTAATAATCCTTTAGGTGAGTGTATATTCTGACAAAAATTTAATATATTTGAATAATCTGAATACTCTATTTATTATGTGGTATTTATAATTATTTAAATTATAACAAATTAAATTCTTTATTTTGGGGGCCTTTTTCTGCAAATATTTATTTATGTGATTATTTGCAATTTAATTGTCATATTATTAATTAAGCCAATTAAAAATAAATTGTTTTTATTGACAACCCTACTTTTTTTTTATTCCTGTATATACCTTAATTTTTCTCTCTGTCCTTCCCTCTCTCTAGTCCCAGCATTCTCATCTGGTCATCCAGCAGCTCTTGGGGCATTTAGATGCCAACAATAAGAGCTCAGCCACAGTGCGTGCTGGAATAGTGGAGGTCCTTCTGGAGGCAGCTGCCATTGCTGCCAGTGGCTCTGTTGGTGAGTGTGGATTTACAACCCCTATTGATATGAATCTCTGTCAATCATACAAAACATGAACCAATGTAGCCAATATGTACGGCTCATTGCACATAAATAGAATAGTGTCTTATATATCTGTATGCTCATGCTGTAACATACAGGCTTATTTCACTCCCGTGCTCGGTATCTGGGTCACTCTTCCCCCATATATTGAGCATCTCCCCTGGGAGTACAGAGCGGTGACATTTGCATCTGACCCAATCTAGATTTCAGCCAAAAATACACATTTCACAGACTGACTCTCCTCTCTGACATCGTCAGCTATCACACCTATTGTCCTGTGTGAAAGCCCCCTCACACCTGGACTTGCAATACTGCTGCTTTACAGATCTCGAAAGAATTAGCCATCTGTACTGCACCAGTGTTCCCATAAAGTTCAAGTGTGCTGATTTCATCAGCTCAGCTGCAGGCAGCTGATATTAATATAGTGGCTGCAGGTTTTATTCACGTTTTTTGCTTATTTTAGGCCCCACTGTGCTGGAGGTGTTCAACACACTGCTGAGGCATCTGAGACTCAGTGTGGACTATGAGCTGACTGGATCCTATGACTGCAACAACATCGGCAATAAGATCATCAAGGAGCACGAGGAGAGGCAGCTGCAGGAGGCTGTCATCAGGACTATCGGTGTGTGTTTTGTGTGTGTGCAAGTTTCCGTTACACATACTTGTTCCTACATTTTTATTGATCACTGACATGTTGGTCTGTCTTTTTTTTTTACTCTGAACAAAATCAGGCTCATTTGCGAATACCTTACCCACATACCAGTGCTCTGAGGTGATGCTTTTCATCATGGGGAAGATCCCTATTCCAGGCCTGCATCCCACACTGCCTTCTACAGGCTCAGGGTGAGTACTGCAGCCATTACTGTGTTCCTAAATGTTTTTACCATTTATCATATGGCTGGGAAGATTAATTGTAGCAAATTTGTTCATCAATGTGTAGTATGTTCAGAAGTCCCCATGCACCATTTAATATTTTTGTTTTTAATTAAATTTAAATATATATATATATATATATATATATATATATATATATATATATATATATATATATATATATATATATATATATATATATATATTTAACATTAGTAGCAATTAAGTTAACTAGGTTGTTTTAGTTTAGTATGTTAATTTACACTACCAGTTAAAAGTTTGGACACATCTACCAGTACCTTTTTTTTAACCTAAAACATTATATTGTTTCATGCACACAGTCCAGTGATTTACAAACTGTTTTATCTTAAAGGAATAGTTCACCCAAAAATGAAAATTCTCATCATATACTCACCCTCATACCATCCCAGCTGTATATGACTTACTTTCTTAAGCAGAACACAAATATAATTTTTTAGAAGAATATTTCAGCTCTGTTGGTCCATACAATGCAAGTGAATGGTGATCAAACCTAAACATAAACATAATCCTTATGATTCAGTGTTTAAATCCATACCTTCAAAAGCAATATAACTGGTGTGGGTGAGAAAGATGTTTTTTACTCTAAGTCTCAACTTTAACTTTCACTTTTAGATGTGAAATTGAAACTAATTAGGCACCACATGTGACTTTCAGATGTAAAAGTGAAAGTGGAGATTTAGAGTAGAAACAGGATTTAAATATTGATCTGTTTCTCACCACATCTATCATTTGGCTTCTGAAGATATGGATTTAAACACTTATGTCTTATGGATTACTTTTATGTTTCCTTTGGGATTTTTGGAGCTTCAAAGTTCTGATCACAATTCATTAATTGTGTCCATACATTATTTGTATTGACCAACAGGGCTGAAATTTTCTTCCAAATATCTTTGTTTTTGTTCTGCTGAAGAAAGAAAGTCATACACATCTGGGATGGCATGAGGGTGAGTAAATGGTAAGATAATTTTCAATTTTGGTGAACTATCCCATTAAAGCTTCTAAAATGTCTTAAACTGAAAATTCTGCGGTAAAGGGCAGTAAATTGTATATATTTAACCTCTGTCTGTGTTTGCAGGACTGAGGGGTATCGCATGATCCAAGTAATGCTGCTAAAGTCCTTGAGACAGGTAAAGTGCACAGTACCGGATTTATTCCTCTCTCTGCCTCATGAAAGAGTCTTACAGCAAGGCAAAGACAGAATAAATCCCAAAGGTCAGATTTGATGCTGTAATGATAATCTGTCTGTCTTTTCTTTCTTCACTGGCCAGGTCACATGTGGTTTCCAGACCACTAACATGCTGACGGCTCTACCCAATTCCTTCCTGGACCCACTGCTGTCGTTTGCTCTGCTGGAGGATGCTGAAATTCGCCTGCTGGTGCTTGAAATTCTGGTCAGCCTCATCGATCGTCATGACAACCTCCCCAAGTTCTCCACCATCAGGTTAGTGTACATAACTACAGATGGATTTAAAAATGAAATGTAAGTGACGAGAGAAAGAGAATCCTAAACATTAAGAGAACATGACATCAAAATGAATCTTATTTATTTAAAATATGTCCCTGTTCTTATTGTGCACGATTTCTTAAAAAAAAAAAGTGTTTGTTTTCA
Source organism: Xyrauchen texanus (assembly GCF_025860055.1). Taxonomy (NCBI): domain Eukaryota; kingdom Metazoa; phylum Chordata; class Actinopteri; order Cypriniformes; family Catostomidae; genus Xyrauchen; species Xyrauchen texanus. The sequence continues at coordinate 37,387,427 of NC_068305.1, forward strand.
TGTTTCATCAATATGTAGTAACTTTCTCTGTAACAAATTTTACATCATCCATTCAAATCCTTATGAATAAATCAAGTTTCCCACTGAAAATTCTTATTCACTCATAAATGTTTCATTAGTTTTTGTGTGAAATGAAACACTACTGCTAAATAACTAGAATTCAGCCTTTCATGACAAACAAAGAGTTATAATGTGTCATGTGTTGCTTTCCCCATGCAGTATAATATCTGACATCTCTGTGCTTAAACTCAAAGTGGACAAGTGCTCACGTCAAGACAACCTCTTCATGAAGAAGGTGCTCATCCCTCTCTGACACACTCATTCCGCTGTCATTTTATCCATCACTAGAGTCAGTGGCTTTGTTGGGTCTCCTTGAGAGAATGCATGTACTTGTTGGTAGGGCTCATTCTGGGATCAGTTTTTAAGTGTTTTGACTGTTTCTCACTGTTTCAGCATTCTCAGCACCTATACAGACACATCTACCTGTGCTGTAAGGAGCAGAGCAGTGTGCAGCCTCACTTTGAGAAGCTCTACTCACTCCTGGCTCTCATTAGTATGGAGCTGGCCAACGAAGAGGTGGTGGTGGACATGATCCGTGTAGCTCTCGCTCTCCAGGTGAGCCCTTATTGTGTTTGCTCTCTTAAAGGCTTAGTTCACCCAAAAATGAAAATGTTCTCATCATACTCACTCTCATGATATCCCAGGTGTGTATGACTTTCTTTCTTCAGCAGAACACATTTGAAGAAAAATATCTCAGCTCAGTGGATCCTTCAAATGCAAGTGGAGGGTGATACGCCATTTGAAGCTCCAAATAGAACAGACAGTCAGCATAAACGTCATCCATACAACTCCAGCAGTTAAATTAATGTCTTGTAATGCGATAGAATCGTAAGAATACGTAAGTCATTTTTAATGATAAACCATCGCCTCCGGTCAGCAGCTGAGAATGCACCATTATAAGTAAACAAACAGGTACAAATACAGATCTAAACCAAATCCAGCTAAGCTTCTGTACAGCCTTCCTCCTCCTCAGTTGTAAACAGCGATGCTCTTCCGTGTGTCACACGTGCCTCAGTTCTCTGGTGAACATGCCAACGTGATTGTCACACGCGCATACTGCTGCTGACCTGAAGCGATGGTTTATAGTTTAAAAAGTACTTAAATATAGATCTTTTTTCACACCAAAAGTGTTTGTGTTACTTTAATTTTAACCGCTGGTGTCGTATGGATGATGTTTATGCAGACTGTTTGTTCTTGTTTGAGCTTCAAAAGTCTGATCACCATCCACTTGCATTTTAAGGACCTACTGAGCTAAGATATTTTTCATTTTTTCTTCAAATGAGGGTGAGTAAATTATAAGAGAATTTCCATCTTTGGGTGAACTAACCATTTAATGCCTATAAGTCTGAATATATTGTATAGATGTAACGGTTTAGTGGGATACCTCGGTTATTTTACAAAAAACACTGTATCCGCAAAGCAACCAGCATTGTGGACGACCCCACACACCCCTCACACAAACTCTTTACCCTCCTCCCGTCTGGCAAGAGGTACCGAAGCATTCGGGCCCTCACGGCCAGACTGTGTAACAGCTTCTTCCCCCAAGCCATCAGACTTCTCAATACTCAGAGACTGGTTTGACACACACACGTGTCCTGAGTTGCACTTTAATAACTGTCACTTTATAACTGTCTGCTACCTCAATAACTGCTATGTGCATAGAACATTATCTCATAGTATGTTATGTTTACATTTTAGAAACTGTCATCTTTTGCACTACTGAGTACTGGTCGGCGCTGCACTGTCTATTGTCCTGTTCATTGTCAGAAATTTGTTGTACTGTCCTGTACTTTTTGCACATGTTTGCACGTGCACTTTATATAGGTATATATAGGTAGTTTATATAGGTATTTTATTTTGTTGTGTAGTCTCATGTGGTCCTATGTTGGTCCTTTGTTGTTTTTATGTAGCACCATGGTCCTGGAGGAACGTTGTCTCGTTTTGCTGTGTACTGTACTAACTGTATATGGTTGAAACGACAATAAAAACCACTTGACTTGACTTGACTTGACTTATAAAACAAATGGATTCCATACCATTGACATCTCATTCACTGTATTGTATGAATGTAGTTATTTTTTTTCTGAACTTTTCTAATATCCAGAATCAGCTACACAGACAGACAGAATTGGCTACATTTACACTGCATAATATAAACTTGAAGTGATAAAACTGCAGATAAAAAATAATAAATTTTTCAGGAGGTATTGTTTAGAATCAAACTAAATTACTAAATCAATCAATTACTAAATCAAATCAGTAACTAAACTGTTAACCTGGGCAGTTATCATTACAAAGTATTTGTTTTTTGATTTTGTTAAGTAGATTTGTATTTTTATTTTAAAGTATTTATTTCAAAATCATGTTTGATAGTATTGCATACAATTAAATTGCAGGATGGAACATACTTTTTTTTGTCTAAATTTAGCTGTAACTAAATATTAAACTGTTAATAAGAGTAGCAATGCACTTTATTAGCATAATGAAGTGTCTTTTTTTTTTATCATCTCAAACTGTTTAATGCCTAATATATAGTACTTTTCTTTCCATATAGAAGGCTATGTTCATTTGTTTTTAATTGTTCAGATGACGAACAGTTAATTTAGGTATAATTTTTTTCCCAACAAATTACAGGAATTTGGCCTCAGATTAATTTAAGTGTGCAATTTTGTTTTAGAATGTTGTACTTTTATGTTTTTTGGTTGCGTTGTACATGGTATGAAAAGGCCTTTAAAGTACTTTGTGGAAAAACGCTACCAGTCTGGAAACACCTACTTATTCTTTATTACTTAATATTTCCACATTTTAGAATAACAGTAAAGTCATCAAAACTACAAAATAACTCAAATATAAGTATGGAAAATATGTAATATGTGGCCAAAACATGTTAAACAAATCAAAACTATCTTATATTGTAGCTTATTGTATATTTTAGATAGATTTTGCCTGAATACAGCTCTGCACACACTGGGCTGGGCATTACCTCAACCTTAAACTTTTTATACCATGTCAATCTGTGTCCAGGACTTGGCCCTGAGCAGTGAGGAGACGTTACCGGTGTATAACCGCTGTGCTGTCCATGCCTTGTCTGCTGCTTACCTCAATCTCATCAGCCAACTCACCACTGTACCAGCTTTCTGCCAGCATGTCCATGAGGTCTGTACCACACACACCTTGTCAATAGGCTTGGGATGGAATAGAAATAGGGCTGCTCGCTGCACAATAGTCTTTATCTTTTCAAACATATACTCACCAAGCACTTTATTAGGGACACCAGTATACCTACCTATTCATGCGATTATCTAATCAGCCAATTGTGTGGCAGCAATGCATAAAATCACCCGTATCTGGTCAGGAGCTTAAGGTAATATTCACATCAACCATATGTGTTTTCGACTGTGGCATGATTGTTGGTGCCAGATGGGCTGGTTTGAGTATTTCTGTAACTGCTGATCTCCTGGGATTTTCACACTCAACAGTCTCTAGAGTTTACTCTGAATAGTGCAGAAAAAACAAAGAACATCCAGTGAGCGGCAGTTCTGCGGATGGAAATGCCTTATTGATGAGAGAGGTCAACGAAAAATAGTCAGACTGGTTTGAGCTGACAGAAAGGCTACGGTAACTTGGATAATACCTCTGTACAATTGTGGTGAGCAGAATAGCATCTCAGAATGCAAAACACATAAAACCTTGAGGCAGATGGGCTACAACAGCAGAAGACCATAGTGTTCCTAATAAAGTGCTCGGTGAGTGAATTTCTCAACACAACTTTGGTAAAGTGTGAGTGGCAGGTTAAATTAAAGGGGGTCACACAATGGACACGTCTGGTGGACGATATGGCGCCTTCTAAAATTGGAAGCAATTATTTTCTACAAAGGTATCGAAATTCTGCTGTGCAACGGAATGCAACTCGTATAATTTTCCATAACATTTTATCCAAATCAGTATCAATGGACAAATATGATTTACTCTATCCATCACTGGATGATATATTGTGTGTATGTATCTTTCATATAGCCTACGCAATGTATTTTCAGTTAAAAGTATATCGTTTTGTGGTTTGACAGCTTGAATGAAAGACTCCTCCAAGGCTACATACAGCCAAATTGCATAATAAACGTTGCCATTTCAAATCGTACAGTTTGTTCAGTTACACCAGTTTCATATACTGATCTACAAACTCATCATCGTCACTTTGTTCATTCTTGATGCACAAAAACCTTCGTAAATTTGGACTGCCATCTGCTGTGCCACATCAGATCGTCCTGTGTGTGTGTGTGTGTGTGTGTGTGTGTGTGTATGTGTGCCTGTGACTTTCCTACCCCCGACCGGCTTTAGTAAATGCTATATCATCCTCTTTTGGTCTCTCAATGCTATTACACCAGTATGTTAAACAGAAGGCCAACTGAGTGAATTGTAAAGCATACAAATTGGGTTTCTATTTGATTCTGTTTTATGTCGTCTAATTTTAATATATCGATGCCTTAAAAATATAAATATAAAATTATGTTTCGATAAATAATAAATATATAACTTTTTTTGACATCCCTACTTGTTTGCTTGTTTTTACAAATTGTATTGCATTGAAATGAATGAATAAAATTGTTTCAACCTTTATGCAGGTAATTGAAATGAGACAAAAAGACATTCATTACTTGTTACCAGAGGATGTCTTCATTGAAAACCCAAAGTAAGACCATGAGTCAACTGAGTTGCCTTTTTGATATATTTTTGTATTGGTAAAACATGTCTGGACTGATGATTTGCTTGTTCTCTGTTGATTTTCAAGAATTCCTAAGACACTCGAGAAGCTAGAGGGGGATGTTTTGTTCCAGCAGGTTAAGATCACAGAAGTTCTGGGAGGAAGTGGCTACAACACTGAACGACTGGCCACACCTTATGTCCCACAGTTCACTGGTACATGTAAAATCTTTTTTACCACATCATATGTAACCGGTCCTGGTCGACCCACTCCGAGTGGGAATCGAACCGGCGTCAGCCAGCATGGGAGGTGGGCACGCTAATGAGGCTAAAGGCTACAGCCCCTAGCGTCAGTCACTAGTGTGCCTCTTTAGGCAAGGGGAGTGAGATTTACACATACCATACTGCTATCACATACCAGATGGCTCCCGTTACACATACACCATGTAACATATTTAAAGCTTTTCAAATGTACGTTTGAGGAGACTTCAGAATTTTCATTCTTTTTTTTTTCTCCCGTTTCTCCCCAATTTGGAATGCCCAATTCCCAATGTGCTCTAAGTCCTTGCGGTGGCATAGTGACTCACCTCAGTCCAGGTGGCGTGATTGACTGCATCTGAGGCAGTCAATCCGCGCATCTTATCACGTGGCTTGTTGACCGTGTTACCGCGTCGGCATCCATGCACAACTCACCAAGGTTGAGAACCACATTAAAGCGACCACAAGGATTATAGCCACATTATAGCTACCCTCCTGGGCCAATTTAGTTGCTTAGCAGACCTGGCTGGGGTCACTCAGCATGACCTGGATTCAAACTCGTGACTCCTGGGGTGATAGTGAGTGTCTTTACTTGCTGAGCTACCCAGGCCCTCTTAAATTTTCTGAGTGTCTTTTTAACACTTTTTAACTCATCACTGCATGCTATTCTATAGAGAAAAAAAGTTTTTTTTTTGTAGTCTTTAACCTTTTCCACCTCTGAAACAACTTTTCCACTGACATGGAAATCAAGGTCATGTGGGCAGGGAAAATTTATATTAACCAAATATATAATAGCCTAACATGTTTCACTTGTCATGATCTAATCAAATCCTTATTCATTAAAATCAAGTCCTGCCCTGCCTTACAGAAGTTATATGTGCTGCACATGCCTTTCATCTTGTCTTCAACAATCTATTTCTCATTGGGAATAAGCAGCTCCTTGGGCTGCAGCAATGAAATCAGAAATTTGCATTGCAGATTAACTGATTGGCTTTAGTCTTTCTAAAGTTGTTTTTGCTTATTAGCCGACTGAAAGAGATTGATCAAATGAACTGTTCAGTTATTCCACACTCTCTCTTCTTAGACGAGGACCGGCTGTCAAAGAGAAAGAGTGTTGGAGAAACAATATCTCTTCAAGTGGAAGTAGAGTCAAGAAACAGTCCAGAGAAAGAGGAGGTAAATTTAAGCACTCACGTGCAGATTTGTAAACATATACTTATGCAGATTTCTATAGTTCCTCTGTTGTTCTCCACACACATTTGCCTCTAAATGTGGACATACCATATACTTCCATTGTTTTTATTGACCATTTCAAGGGCTATTCATCGGTTTAAGGAATAGCCCCATTTTTCTTCCTTGAATATTTCTTTCTAGTTGTCATACTCATTGAAAACAACAGCGGAGGCGCTTTGTAGATAATAACGTTAACGTGATTAACATTACTAACGTAAATATGATTGTCATAAAATATCACTATAAAAATGTGGACCATGTTGTTCGGTGGCTGGATGCTTTCTGGACGCCTGGAACAAACAGAAATTACAACCACAAATGGACGCATGAACCGCATCAGTGAAGCAAAACGGCTGAATACATGTAGTACTAACAACTGTAGCACATATGTTATCACTGGTAAGTGAACAAAATGTTTGCCAACTAATTGTACGTTTGAGATGTAGAGTTCTAAAATGACTATCGATCGCTCCCATTGTAATGAATTATTCTAATTAACTTTTTAGTCATTTAGCAGATGCTTTTATCTAAAACGACTTTCATATTAGGAACACACAAAAAAAATCCTTACCTTGTCCACAGGTCGCACCGACAGCTTCATTGATTATAATAGGAGTGATCCAATTTCCTGATCTTTCCACTGAGGAAATAATTAAAAACATCTAAGCTACAATACAGTTTCATTGTCTCTCGCGTAGATGCTCGGTATTAACAAACACGTTTGATGTTCTTTGAGAAAATATTAACTCTATCATTATATCTTGATATGTTTCAGTCTATTGAGAATATTCGAGATATATATATCTTGAAAATGATGTATTTGCTCTGAAATGCCTCAAAAGTTGTTGTCTTTTTAAATCAGAAGAACTATCATTTTATCCAAACTGATTTGTAGCCAATTAGATTCAGTATTTCGAAGGCACGGAGTAAAAATCTATTTAAAAATAATAAAGGCATGTTTCCCCACAGTTTGTCACTAAATGAACACAAGGGGAATGAGATTTAATCATTTTCATGAATATGTACTTTTATATTTCATACACAATGACACATAGTAGCTTAATAAATAGTATTTACCTTTGCAATTTTTTACCAAACTTTTTTTTGTGAATGAACAAGGCGTACAAAAACGACTCCACATATTTTTTGGAAACCAGTTATATATTGCATAATACTAATTTATTACTGTGGGACCCAGTCAAGTTTATTACTATAATATAATACTGAATTTTCATTTGTTTTATATTCCAAATAATATATTTCTGTCCTGTTTACTTTAAATTCACCTGAAGCTTTTATTTTGACACTGAATGTGCAGTGTGTAGTTTTACAATGTGTCCGCCTCTGGTAAAAAGCTGTCATCTCCTGCTTTTCTTTGAGGATGGTCTCGAAAGTATATTTTGTCAGATACTACTGGGGATAATTAGTCCCCAAAGTATAGTTAAGTGCTAAGTACACACATTTTCTTTATTTGTCCTTGCTCATTATGTTATTTTGTTCTGATGTCATTGTCTTTCCCCACAGAGAACACCAGCTGAAGAAATCACATTTGAAACACTAAAAAACGCCATCGGTGGGTTGATTTATTGAGAGTTAAACTTTCACTAAATTTCCCCTGCAGATATTTGAAAAACGTTCATGTAATGGTGCTGATCATTAGTGCTTGCTTAACTCTTCTACTCTAAGCTTTTGTGTGTGTGTGTGTGTGTGTGTGTGTGTGTGTGTGTGTGTGTGTGTGTGTGTGTGTGTGTGTGTGTGTGTGTGTGTGTGTGTGTGTGTGTGTTTGTGTTTGTGGTTTTTATTTCTCTATCCAGTGGACAGTGTAGGTGTGGAGGAACAGGAGAAGGAGCGCAGGAGACAGGTAGTTGAGAAGTTCCAGAAGGCCCCTTTTGAGGAGATAGCTGCTCACTGCGGTGCCAGAGTGAGTTAACTCACAGCAATGTTCTCTTTTATTTTATACAGAGTGGTTCGAAAGTCTAAATGCACATTTATAACCTGGGATTGTTTTAGGATTTTTTTATTTTTAGAAAAAATTATGCAATCATTTGTGAATTAAGACAAATAATAAGAATGCAAAACAGATGCATTTTCACAGTTTGACCTCACTGTTTGTATCGGGGAAAATGAAAGCCTTGTCTTTTCCCCACATTGATCAGCTCAGTGGTGCAATTGATAGCTAATACTGGTTCTGTATGTTTCCTCCCAGGCGACAATGCTGCAGAGCAAACTTAATCAAATCTTTGAAATCACAATCAGGTAGGTTGTAGCATGGCTCTTTTAAAGTCAGCTCGGCACTATTATCCATCTCTCGTAAAGATTTACTTGTGCTGATTAATCTTATCTTTTCTGTCTTTCTTGCTCCCAGGCCTCCTCCCAGTCCATCTGGAACTATCACATCAAGTTACGGCCAAACCCAGAGTCGCTCTGTGCCCGTTTATGAGATGAAGTTCCCAGACTTGTGTGTTTACTAGTGCAGCTCAACTCAGGTAGCAAACAGAGAAGCAGTAGAACCATGTTTTAATGTTTTTAATGTAAGAAAACTGACAGATCTCCCCCCTTTTCTATGGTATGTGCATCACTGCAGTCGTTTTCTTGTTTTCCTACAGTATGTCAACACTGTGACTAGTGTAGACACCTCATCTAACGTGAGAATATTTTATAACTTTTAATACCTAATTTGGGTTAATTCAGTTGGGTTCATTTCTGATTCATTACAGTGTGTTTTCCCTATTTACAGATTTAATCAGGATATTCTTTATGATATTCTGGTCCTCCACAATAATACCACCTCAACTATATGTATTTGAGCAAGTATTGCAGAAAAATCCTAGCTCAACAGTGGCACAATATTATTGGTGAATCTCACCAAACCTTTCATGAACATACACTTGTCATATTTCACTTCAATACCAACAGAAAGAATAAAGAAATTATACTTTGACAAATTAGAAAATGAACCCTGGTTTATGGACTATTAAAATACTTTCCATTTTGCCATGATTTTCATAAATGTTTCATAATATTTTCACCCCAAATTCTCATTATTGTAATGGAGAAAAAATGTCATTCTCATTACTGTAATCGAGAGGGAAAATCTCATTCTCATTACTGTAATGGAGAAAAAAATATCTCATTCTCATTACTGTAATTGAGAGAAAAAATCTCATTCTCATTACTGTAATGGAGAGGGAAAATCTCATTCTCACTACTATAATGGAGAGGGAAAATCTCATTCTCACTACTGTAATGGAGAAAAAAAAATCTCATTCTCATTACTGTAATTGAGAGGGAAAATCTCATTCTCACTACTGTAATGGAGAGGGAAAATCTCATTCTCACTACTGTAATGGAGAAAAAAAATATCTCATTCTCATTACTGTAATGGAGAGGGAAAATCTCATTCTCACTACTATAATGGAGAGGGAAAATCTCATTCTCACTACTGTAATGAAGAGGGAAAATCTCATTCTCATTACTGTAATGGAGAAAAAAAATATCTCATTCTCATTACTGTAATTGAGAGAAAAAATCTCATTCTCATTACTGTAATGGAGAGGGAAAATCTCATTCTCACTACTATAATGGAGAGGGAAAATCTCATTCTCACTACTGTAATGGAGAAAAAAAATCTCATTCTCATTACTGTAATTGAGAGGGAAAATCTCATTCTCACTACTGTAATGGAGAAAAAAAATCTCATTCTCATTACTTTAATTGAGAAAAAATCTCATTCTTATTACTGTAATGGAGAAAAAAAATCTCATTCTCACTACTGTAATGGAGAAAAAAATCTCATTCTCATTACTGTAATGGAGAAAAAAAATCTCATTCTCACTACTGTAATGGAGAAAAAAAATCTCATTCTCATTACTGTAATGGAGAGGGAAAATCTCATTCTCACTACTGTAATGGAGAAAAAAAATCTCATTCTCATTACTGTAATTGAGAGGGAAAATCTCATTCTCACTACTGTAATGGAGAAAAAAAATCTCATTCTCATTACTGTAATTGAGAGGGAAAATCTCATTCTCACTACTGTAATGGAGAAAAAAAATCTCATTCTCACTACTGTAATGGAGAAAAAATCTCATTCTCATTACTGTAATGGAGAAAAATCTCATTCTCATTACTGTAATGGAGAAAAATCTCATTCTCACTACTGTAATGGAGAAAAAAAATCTCATTCTCATTACTGTAATGAGAGGAAAATCTCATTCTCACTACTGTAATGGAGAAAAAATCTCATTCTTATTACTGTAATGGAGAGGAAAAATCTCATTCTCACTACTGTAATGGAGAAAAAAATCTCATTCTCATTACTGTAATTGAGAGGAAAATCTCATTCTCACTACTGTAATGGAGAAAAAAATCTCATTCTCATTACTGTAATTGGAGAAGGAAAATCTCATTCTCATTACTGTAATGGAGAAAAAAATCTCATTCTCATTACTGTAATGGAGAAAAAAATCTCATTCTTATTACTGTAATGGAGAAAAAAAAATCTCATTCTCACTACTGTAATGGAGAAAAAAAATCTCATTCTCATTACTGTAATTGAGAGGGAAAATCTCATTCTCACTACTGTAATGGAGAAAAAAAATCTCATTCTCATTACTGTAATTGAGAGGGAAAATCTCATTCTCACTACTGTAATGGAGAAAAAAAATCTCATTCTCACTACTGTAATGGAGAAAAAAAATATCTCATTCTCATTACTGTAATTGAGAGGGAAAATCTCATTCTCACTACTGTAATGGAGAAAAAAATCTCATTCTTATTACTGTAATGGAGAAAAAAAATCTCATTCTCACTACTGTAATGGAGAAAAAAAATCTCATTCTCATTACTGTAATGGAGAGGGAAAATCTCATTCTCACTACTGTAATGGAGAGGGAAAATCTCATTCTCACTACTGTAATGGAGAAAAAAAATCTCATTCTCATTACTGTAATTGAGAGGGAAAATCTCATTCTCACTACTGTAATGGAGAAAAAAAATCTCATTCTCATTACTTTAATTGAGAAAAAATCTCATTCTTATTACTGTAATGGAGAAAAAAAATCTCATTCTCACTACTGTAATGGAGAAAAAAATCTCATTCTTATTACTGTAATGCAAATTTTGTACACTCTGTAGTATTGCTGTTAATTTATGATGGTTTAAATTAAAACAAGCATGTTATTACAGTCCATTTTTAATGTAAAACAGTATAATGACCATATTACAGGAATGTGAATCACATTTGAAAGAGTTTACTCTAAAGTCAAATGTCCAGACACATTGCGATAATGAGAATTTGAGGGGTCATTTCTCTTAAATGTCATAAAAATAATGTCATAATTTTAAAATAAATGGTCCTAAAATAAGGCTTAAGCAAAATATAATTTCTTTGTTTTTCTTTGATTTTAGTGAAATGTGGCCTGGAAATGTTTACATGAGAATCATCCTCATACTTTTTAAAGTTTTAAAGTACCTCATGAAAAAAAAGAACATTGTCGTCCTATGGTAAATTCTGACAAATCAATCAAAGCAAAGTTTAAATACATTAGTATAAGTCAACTGATTGTCCTATGAATCTGCAAATAATGTTTACTTTTTGGAGCTAATTTTGGTTTCTAGTATGTTGAGTTTTTGGTAAATTACTTTTTACTTTTTATTTTTATATCATTGATAGCTTTATTTTGTCACCCTGTGCAATCTGTGTAGATATCTGTAGTTCATTGTATTGAGAATATTCAGCTCTAGCTCCAGATAACTGGAGGTGATGTCTGCTCTCTGCTCTTGTTTACATGCTCAACACTGTTGTAACTGACTGGAGTAAAGGAGCTCTGGTGCTGAAGGAAGTATTTAATTAGCACTTTTTACTATTATCAAATTGGACTCATTTGCTTAGCATCTGTAACCTGTAATGCTGTGCTTGTTTTTATGTGCTTCCAAACAGTATTTTTTTAATGTAAGCATTCTCAATGTGTATATAAAGTTATATAAAATTTTATGAATTTATTTAAAAATCCATTCTGATTTAGGCTTGTTTATTGGTAAGATAATTAGTGAATTGGTCTGAATTAGTGTTTTGTGTGTATTTCCACATAATGAACTAAATGGCTTCTTATACCTTCATTTTAAGATGGCTTGTGGCAGATGGGTTTTTTGCTAGCTTGAAGGGTCAGACACAAATAAAGAAAAACAGCATCGCTGTATATCAGGCCCCTTGTCAGACTTATTTTATGAGGTTTTTCTGGTCCTCAAGCTGAAATTTGTTTAGTGGTTGTGTACTGTATATTTAGGTTCTGTTACAGTATGTGTGAGGCCTATTTTTGTATGCATGTGGATTTATACAGTGCCATAGACTGAACTGCTGTGCTTTTTGTTGAAGGTTTTGTCAGTTTGTTATTATTTTTATCATTGTTGATGTAAATGTTTTAAGTGTGACTTTTGAGGAAAAAATTATAAAAACTTTTTTTATAAACATAAAACAAGATTTCAGTTTCAAAGATTTAAAAATCAGTTTCAGTTTTTAATTTCTAACTAATTTTTATTTTTATAAACAGATTATTTTTTTTATTTTTTGCCATGAATTCATTATTTATTTAGATTACATGAACAGGGCAGTAGATATTTTAAATATCCAACAAAAATAACCAGAGATACCTAAAAAGTAACTGATATGATGCATGTAGCTGTCAGTAGTACATTTACCCCAACAGAAGTAGATGAAGTATGCTTAAATTAATTTGCTATATGATTATTCCCTTTTAATCTGATTTAAAGCGCTTGCCCTGATTATATCAATAAATACAGAAGTCCTGTAAGCACTCATTAATACAGTAGTGTGAATACCTCTCACATTACTTCAGCAGTGTAGTTCAGTTTTGTGAGAAGAGTAATTTATGGGCTGCGACGTGTCAGGGTTGGACATTTATTATAACAATGACAATTGAAGTTGTATAATCAAGCTGTTAATGATGTTATGGAATGGTATTGAAGTTTGCTAAATTATGTCACATTGTCTATTTCTTTTTTCAAGTAATGGTCTGTCTGGAATCTGGATGAGCATTATCCCCATCAATAAAACATGACAATGTTTTATTTTGTGTTAACTGCAAATAGACAATAAAACATTTTCAATACGGTGTTGTGTGCACAGTTCTATACAGAAGGCTGTGTTGTTTTAGACTGTGTGTGTGTGTGTGTGTGTGTGTGTGTGTGTGTGTGTGTGTGTGTGTGTGTGTGTGTGTGTATACTGTATATATGTATATACATTTTAATTATGAGAACATTAAAAAATAAATGAATAATTCAACATGTTTTTATTCTATATTTTAATGTAACACAATTATATAATATTATATTATAGTATAATATTCTATATTTTAATGTAACACAATTATATAATATTATACTATAAGAAGATAATATAGTACTATAATAAGTTAATATTACATTAAATTTATAATTATAAGAATATGTATATGGTAAAATTATTTATTGTGAAGTTGCATGTATGTGTATATATAACAATAAACCATAGTAACAATAAACAAAATATAGTATTAAAGAAATATTCAATATATTATTAAATAACACTTTATTTAATATAAATATAAACAATCATGAATTAATACTATAAATATTTTAGAATGTACATTTTATATGAGTAACCGGGTATATAAAAAAGTTTGCAGTTTGTGTTGATCCTGATCGTCAAACACTAATATTTTCTGATACCGATATTCTCAACAATATAGTGTGCATGTCTGCATTCATTTTGTATACTCCAGGATAAATTGATCATGCAAATACTCATAAATCCACAGCTTGCAACATTGCAAATTTGTTTTAATGTATTTCATGTACAGTATATTACAACAGAACAAACTAAACTAGACGAATACCCAGCATTTCTGAAAATCCCAGAGATGTGATCAAGTACAGTGCAAGTGTGTGTAAATGAATCGTGAATGACGAGCAATGAGCTTTCGTTGTCTGAATGAAGCCTGTTTTGCATAATGTGAAATACCCTTTGTGACATTTCCCTTTTTTATTTTTTTTTCTGTTCTAGTTTTTCCAGAAGATAAAATTTTGGTTCAAAAGTAGCTTTTAACATGAAGGTTAAATGTTAATAATAAAATTTGAATATGTTCAATACCCAACCCCCATTAATTAATATTAATATTCTGTCCATTCTCTGTCCTCTCTTAATTTTTGAACTGGTGTCCGTATTTAACGCTGATGTTTCTTATCAGCGAGAGCAGAGGCGTGTGGGATTGCTCTGTATAGGGCTTCTTGAACCATCTGTAGCGTTTGTCAGGAGGAGCGTTCATACGATATTTTCCATTGGTCTTCACATTGTTCCTCTGTTGACCATCCAGGATGGCACCCTGCCCTCGCTTAACACGGAAGGTTTCCATGGACTCCTCTGGCTCCTTTTCAATGGCGTTGTTGAACAATTTGATGGGTCTGCGTTTGCGGCCCATGGGTTTACCCCAGCGGAAATGCTCCATAGAGTACGATCTCCTCTCCTCGCTGTGGGAAGTTTCTCCAGTGGGGTTTTGGGCCTCGGATGAACCAGGAGCCAGAGCAGATAAGATTAGACCCAAACTCAGGCTCTGTTCTTCAACCTCTTCCTCATTGTTTTGCTGTTCAGAGGAAGCAACTGTTCCATATTCGGAAACGTCCTGCTTAGGTCTGCATTGCCTAATACACTGCTGCAAAGTCAGGACAAACAACAAGATGACATAAATAATGTTAAAGGATTAGTCTACCCAAAAAAATTTTTATTTGTCATTATTTACTCTTGCTGTTCCAAATCCATATGACTAGCTTTCATGTATTGAACATAAAAGTTTCAAGTATGTTTAAGGGTTTTCAAGCATAACATCCAAGCGCCACACAGTAAAAGTGAATGGGCGTTCTGCTAAACTGAAAATTAAAATTCTGTCATCATTTACTCACCCTCATGCCATCACAAATGTGTATGACCTTTCTTCTGCAGAACTCAAATGATGATTTTTAGAAGACTTTCTCAGCTCTGCGCTGACAAGTGAATGGGTGCCAAAATTTTGAAGCTCCAAAATCCACGTAAGGGCAACATAAATGTACTCCAGACAACTGTTGTGGTTAAATCTATATCTTCAGAAGCGATATGATAAGTGTGGAATGGAAACAGATCAATATTTAAGTCCTTTTTTACTATAAATTCTCCACCATGCTTAGTCAATCTCCACCTCACTTTCCCATTCTCTTTCTGTTTTGAAGGAGAATTTGTGATAAATGATCTGTTTCTCAACCACACCTATCATAATGTGTCTGAACACTAGGATTTAACCACTGTAGTCCTATGGATTACTTTTATGATCCGTTTATGTGGATGTAAGGCTGGCACCAGGATGTCTGCACCCAAAAGGCTCTGTGAGAGCCAATGTCATAAAACTCTCACGCAGAAGAGCATCTCCGCCTGAGACTACACACCCTACTGATTAAGGACCATAATACGCAAATCTCTCTCACCTCTGGTCAATTTCAGGTCACCAAGTTATGACTTATCCTGTTCTATAATGTTTCAGGTTGTCTGATCATACATGTTTGGTATCATTCAAGAGGTCTCAGTGCAACTGGTAAAACGGTCTCATTCCCTTTCAGCAAAGTCAAATCACAAGTAAGATTTAAGAACTTAGTAAAATACTGTATTCTATCAGGGGCATGCTCTCACAGAGACCAGATGCTGTATGCCGATTAGGTGCATTCTTTGTAAACATCAAACGACCAACTCAATCACAAGTTTCAAAGGTCTACTTACAACCTACTAAATTGTAAAGCAAATCCTGAATAACATCAAACACATCTGAAATAACAATAAAATCATTTGGTACTTAAGGCGAGATGACAAAGGCATCATAGAGTCTGTAGTCCGATATCCCACACAATTACTGTGTGTAGTTTTCCATTGCCAGGAATGTTTCTTTGACTTGTCTTTTATTTTTAGGAATGTTTGTTTATTCTGATCATTTGTGAAATTGACTTTTTAATTGATTGATTTTGTAACTTGCGTTTTAAATCCTACCTGGCAAATAAATTGTTACTTTTTGATTTATTCTGGATTCCTCTGAAATCTTTTATCACTGGTAGATTCGAGGGACGCCTTTTGTTACTGCAAACTTATGTCCAGGATAACGATCATACTGGAGCTTTTGAATAGGAGATAACCACGTTAGACTACCAGTAACTGCTTATCACCATCTTAGCAAGTTGTATGAAACATGACTAAACAAATTTAGGATCTGGTTATGAGCAAGCAGTAGGCGGCCGAACCAGATGATATTAGTAAACCTTGCAACCGCTGACTTTGTACGGAACTGGCGATTTTGTATTCGTGAGATCTAAGTAATTAATTGGCCGACATATGACTCTAAGCGACAATCGGGACCCGAATGATAGGATAATGAATGTTGGGATGATTCAGAGTAATCAATAACTTAAAAAGATTCAATTAAAAGAATGATCAGAAATGAATTAGAGTTTAAATCTAAATTAGAGGTTCAACTTAAAGTTGGAGTCAAATTGAGTCAATTGATGTGGTGGTGGCATAGTGGGCTAAAGCACATAACTGATAATCAGAAGGTCGCTGGTTCGAGCCCCACAGCCACCACCATTGTGTCCTTGAGCAAGACACTTAATCCAGGTTGCTCCGGGGGGATTGTCCCTGTAATAAGTGCACTGTAAGTCGCTTTGGATAAAAGTGTCTGCCAAATGCATAAATGTAAATGTAATTGATAAAGTGTTTTTGTCAGCGCTCAGAAAAGACAGAACAACGCAGAAACCTTCAGCCATTCTATTTGAATCCGCCATCAGACCAATAGTTTTGCTTTTACCCCTTTTTACATCGATTTTGGAGCTTAAAGGTTTTGGCACCCATTCACTTGCATTGTGACCAACAGAGCTGAAATATTCTTCTAAAAATCTTCATTTCTGTTCTGCAGAAGAAAGTAAGTCTTTCACATGGATGCCAGGGGGTGAGTAAATCTTGAGAGCATTTTCATTTTTGGGTGAACTATCCCTCAGTGTTGACAGTTTCTTATAACTACTTATGGTCAATTTCAACGGCTGTGGTTCAGGTGGTAGAGCGGGTCGGCTGCCAATTGCAGGGTTGGCGGTTCGATTCCCGGCCCACACAACTCCACATGCCGAAGTGTCCTTGGGCAAGACACTGAAACCCTAGTTGCTCCCAATGGCAGGCTAGAGCCTTGCATGGTAGCTCTGCAGCCATTGGTTTATGAGTGTGAGAGTGAATGTGTGTGTGAATGGGTGATTGAGACACAGTGTAACGCTTAAAGGTTAAAAACAGCACTATATAAGTGCATACTATTTACCATTAAATGCATCTTACCAATATTTGCTCATTAGATGTAAGGCCCATGCAATTGGACAAATCCAAGAAGCGTCCATCTACATATGGGCTGTGAAAACACAAGACGACTGTGGCCAAAAGCCAGGCAGGACACTGCATCTCTACTAAGCGACTGAGAACTGAAGAAACAAGACAAGAAAAGATCTATTTTGTCAGTTGCTTCCATTCCTCCGTTGACATTTAAGTGACTCAGAGTGGAATGCTGTAAAGAAAAGGGATGATATAGAGATTTATTTACTGTGCAGTCAAGGACAGCTTATTTCATTATTCAGATATCTTGAATCACTTTTGGTTTCATTGATTTCTGCACCATGTGGGCAGGTCGTAGATGGTTATGAGAAGCAGATGTCTTTTCGACATGCTTTCAGTCCTCTGCTTTATATTTCAAACTGTAATTGGTGACATTGAAACTGACTATGTAGGTTGCTTAAAAGAATGAAGGGAACTGAACTTATAGATTTTCACTAACACCCTTTGATTTGTTTGTACATGGCCTTAATGGCTAACCTACAAGTTTGTATGGTGACGTCCTCCCACACTTATTTGTGAGCTTGAGTGTTGCAGTGATCCATTTATATCGTTCCCAGACGTCAACTGCACTGTTGAGTCAGGGATGGAAATAAAGCTTTGAAATAAACACCTCTGATTTATTTGCGCCAAAAGAGCTGCTTGATCCTTTGATGTACAACATCGTTTCACAGTGACTAATCAAGATCTAAGAATGTTCTCCATAAACCAGACAAAGTTGATTAAGTAATTTAAAAAGAATTCCCTTTAGTTGTAATTAGCATAATTAGAAATGGTTTGATGATTCATCCTGGCTTCGCACGTCACTCATTTAGGGATCTACATCAGATTCACAGATATTCCAAAAGTTTATGCTAATTTCCCCTAATAATACAAGTTATGCCTTTTTCATTATTACTAGTGGAAGAATCATCAAAAAAACAAACAATAAATTATAGTTTCAATTCTGAACAAAATACTAAATATATTTAAAAAGTAAAATATAAAAATGTATCCATAAAAATACTGTGTCATATATGCAAACAATATTTACTAATTGTCTTAATATGTCTTAGACGGTGCTCTCCAGTGTCAGAAATGTACTTGTTTTTTTTTATGAAGGGGCAATATTTGTCCCTGGATTAGATTTTTAGGGGCATTTTTTTTCCTTGATGATTGCATATGATTTTCTAACTCATTTTAAAAATCTCATTCATTGACCTCAGTTTAATACATTCATTAATATAACTGATCAAGATTTAGAATTAATTACCTTTGACTCTAAAAATGCAATCAACATCAACTCTTATTTTATGCCATAATATGTATAACTAGGACTATAGTAGAATATTAAGAACTATATCAAAATGTACAGATACAAAAACAAAATAATTTATTACAATAGTTTTTTTTTTGTCCCAACATTTGTAATTTTGTCATTTTATAGATAACCATAGGTAAGTCTCTTATTATTTTTGCTATTGCTGCTATTTGAATTTCCCTTTGAAACATGTATTTTTTTTATTATTGAGATTTAATAAGGAAAGTCTAAAGAGAGCCATGATATATAATATAAATGATAAAAGTTGTTTTCAAAAGGATCAATAGTTTTATCTTACCCCCTAATGCATGCTGGATGAATCACATTTCATATATATATATATATATATATATATAGATAGATAGATAGATAGATTGATTTATGATAGATTTTTTTGTTTGTGTATTAATTGAATATTAGAAATAAAACCGATCAAATATATTTTGTGATGCTGTTCATAAGCCTTATAAGCAGATGCAGTTATTGCCACCAAGCAATGCATGCATAGCAAATACACAAACGTTTGTAAAAAACATAAACTACCAAATTCCACTTTCCTACCTTTCTTAACTTGCAGATGATTTGGATTTCTAAGTCTGTCTTCAGTCTTCTTTGGATCTCAAGCCCTTGTCTAAGTTAAGCTCAACTCGTTGCCTCCACGGTTCTGTTTTTCTCTCTATCTCTGATCACTTTTCTGACGTTTGTGAATTGATCTCTCTCTTATTTTTTCTCAATAAGGACTGGTCTCTTATATACTCACAGGTGCCTGGCAACCCCTCAAGGCTGATAGAAGATGATCAGGTGGGTCTCTGCTGAGGTGGGGTTAGACAGACAGAGGGAGGGAGGTATTATACTTATAACAAACAAACATTCATACTTATTAGTCCTCATCATTCCTCTCTATTCTTTGACATGTCAAAATGTATCAGTTATTAAGAAATATTTTATAAATAAAGATATTAATTTATTTTTAGTGTTTGTTTTTCTCTGCTGAGGTTGGGAGGGGGGATACACTAGGGAAATAACTAATAAAATAACAAACCGTTCATACTTGATCTTCTTCATACCTCTCCGTTTTGTGACGTATGAAGATGCCCACAGTAGTGACAGTGTTTTATCAATCACATTCTGGGGATCTCTTTATTCCTTGCAATCTGAGGCACCTGTAAGCTGTTTTGGGTGAAATCTAACTCTTGGATTTGACAGGAAATTGAAGAGGAATGATGCACATCATGATTACACATCACAGTATATAATAACAACATATAAGCAGTCTGGAAAACAATTAGGCTGACTAGATGTGCTTTTGTGATAAAAGACTCTTTGGATGTTTGCCGTCAAGTTCAAGCCAAACAAATATTCTTTTAAATTTTAAAGACATTTCCCTCTTTATTTTTATGTTTCTTTTAATACACTAAAGCCCATTTATGCTTTAAGGTTCATCAACAGCTAATATAACTAGAAAGTACATTTCCTGAAGAAAATGTGAGTGGTGCTTGCCGTGGCAAAATTCGTCAAATAGCATTTTATAACTTGTTGCTAAGCACTAAAATAATGGTAATAGAATGTTGCTGACATGTGTTTTTCATGATGGAAGCATGTAGGTGTTATGTTTGTGTTACCATGATGCCAACACGTTTTTATAATGTTTTAGAACTTCACAAGGTGATGCTAGCATGTGTTAGCATGATGCTAGCACATTTTAGCATGATTTATCACTTCGCTAGGTGATTCTAGCATGTGTTAACATGATTATAGCACGTTTTTAGCATGTTTTACCATTTCGCTAGGCGATGCTAGCATGTGTTAGCATGATTCTAGCACGTTTTTAGCATGTTGTAGTACTTCGCTAGGCAATGCTAGCATGTGTTAGCATGATGTTAACACGTTTTTTGCATATTTTAACACTTTGCTAGGCGATGCTAGCATGTGTTAGCATGATGCTAACACTTTTTTTAGCATGTTGTAGTACGTGTTGTAGTATGCCTTGCCTTTGGCAAGCACCACTAATTACTACTGGAGGAAGACTATTGTTGTGTTGTCATGGTAACCTGCATTCATGAAATCATAATCACGCTGAAAGAAGAGAAATCAGAAGAAGAGATTGTGAGTTTTATTACTCAGGGTCATTCAGAAAAATAAAACATAACTTCTTTTTATATCTTACAATATAGTTAATTTTTCCAGGTTTGGTGTTGCGCTTACCTGTAGTGTATAAAGGGCATTTCTATACAAATGTAGCTACAGGGTCCATAGTAATAAAGACAATGGTTTGCATATAGTGTTCTTTGCTTGTGATACTGTTTTATACTCATTTATGAACTTTTAAGGAAATAGTTCACACAAAAATTACAATTCTTCATTAACTCATGCTCATGTCACACATTGACAGTGTATGAGAACGGGGTATGTCAAGCTTGAAATATCACATTTGTGAATAATGAACAAAATTGTTTGGAACAAAAATGGTCAAGTTTGGGTGAACTGTGGCTTTAAAAAGAATATTCAATCAATCATGTGCTGACGTTCTTGAGTTCTTGTGGACATTAGTTCATTACCTCAGGCCATGACAAGATCAGAATTATTAGTTAACAGGATTTAAAGACTCCTCTCTCTCTCTTTGGAAAGCATAGCCTATAGAGGGCTGTACAAACACCCTAAACGTTTTTACCCTTATGTGCTCTCTAAACATTTCTAGATCAGATTTACTCAATAGTTGTGAATCTTTAGTAGCATATACTATATGTACACACAGTGGCTAACACACAGTCTACACACCCCTGTTAAAACAGCAGTTTTTTTTTTAAACATTAAACAAAGATAAATCATATCAGACTTTTTGCACCTTTAATGTGAAGATTATATCCTATGAAATGCCACTGAAAAAAGTGACACATTTCAGAGAAAAAATTAAAATCTTAGAATAACCTAACTGCATAAGTGTGCACATCCCTGAGCTAATACTTAGTTGAAGCACCCTTTGATTTTATTGCATCTCTGTTTGGATAAGAGTCTATTAGCTTGGCACATTTTGACTTTGGAATGTTTTCCCCCTCTTCTTTGCAAAAACATTCCAGATCTGTCAAATTGCGAGGGGATCTCCTGTGTACGGCCCCCTGCAGGTCCCCCCACAGATTTTCAATAGGATTCAGGTCTGGGCTGTGGCTGGGCCATTCCAAAACATGAATCTTTTTTTGCTTTGGATGTTTGCTTTGGATTATTTTCATGCTGAAAGGTGAAAGATCTCTTCATTTTCAGCCTTCTAGCAGACACTAGAATGTTCTGTGCCAAAATTGACACATACAGTACATGGAGCTATTCATGATTCCCTCCACCTTCACTAAAGCTCCAGTTCCAGTTGAAGATGTGGGAATGGTGTTCTTTTGCTGATGTGCCGTGTTGTTTTTGCAGCAAACATACCTTTTACAATTTGGGCAAAAAGTTCAATCTTGGTCTCATCAGACCATAACGCATTTCCACATGGTTTTGGGAGACAGGATATAATTTTTTCCAGGCTTGGATTTTATTTATTTATTTATTTTTCATCAGAAAAGGCTTGGACTTGCCACCCTGCCCCATAGCCCTGACAGATGAAGAATACAGGAGATAGTGGTCACACGTAGGGAGCAACCAGTACTTGCCAGAAAGAGCTGCAGCTCCTTTAATGTTGCTGTAGGCCACTTGACAGCCTCCCTGACCGGTTTTATCTCTGTCTTCATCAATTTTGGGGGGATGTCCTGTTCTTGATAATATCACTGTTGTGCCATGACTATCTTCACTGTATTCCATGGTATATCTACTGCCATGAAATTTTTTTTGTAGCCCTCACCTGAGCAATACCTTTCCACAATGAGATCCCGTTTATGCTTTGTAAGCTCTTTGTGGCCCATGGGTCTTGTAGTATCATGCAACTAAGAAGATGTCAGAAAAATCCTACAAGGACAGCTGAGATTTATTTTGAGTTAATCAGAGTCACTTCAGGTGAAGACAGGTGTACTATTTCACAAGAGCTTGATGATTGGTTGATTCTGAACACAGCCACATACCCAATTATTAAAGGATGTGCACACTTATGCAGTTAAGTTATTCTAAGTTTTTTATTTGTATTTTATTTCTCTCTGAAATGTGTCACTTTGGTTTTCAGTGGCATTGCATAGGTTTTCATTTTTACATTAAAGGTGCAAGTTGTCAGATATGATGTATCTTTGTTTCAATTTTTTTACATCACAAAAACCTGCTGTTTTAACAGGGGTGTGTAGACTTTTTATATCCTCTGTATACTGTGTATGTTATAGGGTACAACGGGGCTAAAGGCCCCCCTGTTTGTAAGGCATTTTGATTTGATTTTATCCCAAAACAATAAATAGCAACAAAACCTTCCTTAACACCTGTTTGTCACTATACATGGCAAAATGTTCCTGATCCATAAGGGCATCGTACACAATGTCTAAATTTTGATTCTGAGGTGATCTGATAGAAATGTTCAAATATTGCATATGTATGTAGCCAATGAGAATCCCTGAAAAAAATGTATTTGTCATTTTCCGTTTTTGTTCAAGGTGATTAAATCGAAAGTTTTTCAACAGCTGTGAAAGGATTGCATTATCTTAATTTTTTACTAAAAAAACCCATCTTGTTACCCTTAAATGAGAAATCAAATTACCCTTATAAATACACTGTAGAAGTATTACCCCAAGTGTGGGTTAAAAGGCTCCAACACCACCTTAAATTCTATTCAAAACAACCTTCCATTATATTTCAATTAACACTTCATACAACATAAATTCACACACAAATGATGTTGCTAATCAATATTCAATAGAATTATTTTTTTCTTTTTGATACACCTTGTGACCACATTTTCTTTTGAAGGAATATTCCAGGTTCAGTTCAAGTTAAGCTCAATCGACAGCATTTGTGGCATAATGTTGATTACCACAAAAATGTATTTCAACTCGTTCCTACTTTTCTTTAAATAAAGCAAAAATCAAGTTTACGGTGAGACACTTACAATGGAAGTGAATGTGGACAGTTTTTGGAGGGTTTAAACAGAAATGTGAATCTTATCATTTTATTAAAGCACTTACATTAATCTTCTGTTTAAACTTGTGTATTATTTGAGTTGTAAAGTAGTTTAAATGGACATTTTTACAGTCGTTTTAGTTTTTTAGTTTTTTTTAGGTTTTGTTGAGATTACATCGTCATGGTAACGAAGATGTAAAAGTGGCTATATCTTAACACAGAAAAGGTTAGTAAGTGATTTTTATCACACTAAAATCATGTTTACACGCATATCCTTTATGCGTGTGGCTAAACATTTGAAACAGTGAGTATTTTAATGTTAAAAATTGGCCCCATTCACTAGATTTTAAAAAATCTATTTAATTGTGGTAATCAACATTAAGCCACAAATGCTGTTGATAGAGATAAACATTTATTGAACCTGGAACATTCCTTTTAAGGGGTGCCTTTAGCCCTATTGTACCCTATATAGAGTGCATACAGTCTGTTTTGCATATCTGTGTTTTTATAGTACTTTTAGCATTCAATATGCAGCTGTACAAAGCATATTATTTTAAGAGTTAAAATACATTATTACATTATTATTACATATTATCCTAATTTAATTATGCACTTTATGTAATACAAAAGTGTATTTTTAAGCGTTTTATATCATTAATATGCATAGTATAAGCAATCAACAACTCTACAGACACTATTTCCCCCCTGATTACTGGTTACTGATTACAAACATCAAAACTCTGTATTTGCATATGTATTGATTGTTTGTCCATTTGATTTGATTGACCAGAATTCTGCGTATAGAGGACGATAGTCTGGTGGCTGTAATATTGTGGCTGGACCGTCTCTCCTTTCTAACTTCCTAGTCTGGAATCCAATTACACGGGATTACAAGGATAAGATGCCCACTGTATCAGCCACTCTACGACACATAGGGTGTAGAAAGAGAGGTAGAATGGCAACACGCATCGATATTTCCTCGCTGTCGTCAGTAGACAAAAAGGAGGTTTTACAGCATTGAAACAGGTAAAGATGAACATTTATATAGTCCTGTTATAGCATGAACTGTTTCCCTATAGAGTATAATAGCAAGTCTTTAATCAAATCTCTGTTGACCTCTCTTGGTGGAAAATGTTGACTGTTACCACTGTAGCGTGTTGGTTGATTGTAATGTTGTGTTTCATGTGTGCGTCAGCAGCTTCAAAACAGTTTGAGAAGTCTCTCAGGTGAGATTATGTGATACATGAAGTGTAGTGTTATGGGTAAAAGAAATGGCCTCCAAACAATCAGGTTATAGACATGTTCGCCCTTGCCTAATCAAAATGTCACATTAAGGCATAGGATGTTAGTGCTTTATAATTATGATTCATTCTCAGTATTATTCTTATTTATATATATATACTGCAGGATATGTGGCTTGACTGATTCAGTATCTCCCCTGCTAGATCTAGTGCATTTGCCTTGGGTAAGGCCCCTGAGATCATGTCTTTTGAGGGCCCACCAGCGCCACCCCTATTGCAGACCACTTTTCGAACTTGTGGCAAGGATAACGACAAAAATCAGGAAATGCATATTTTCGTAAGCTAACATTAGATTACTAAAAATAAACACTGGGGACCCAAGTGTTCAGCTTCATTTTGTTAAATGTTTTGCTTGAAAAGTGAGCCAATGCTATCTTTCTTAAAAATATACAGTTTGCACTTGATTTAATACTTAGTTATCAATGCAATGACATTCGTACATTATGAAAGTGTGACTTAAATGTCCAAATATTTTTGGGGCCACTGTATATGGTCAAGCTCAACAATTACATTGAGATATCAATGCGTTCCTTTAACACACGTGAGCAAATGTGCACAGTGCCAAGATTGTTA
This sequence comes from Xyrauchen texanus, assembly GCF_025860055.1. Taxonomy (NCBI): domain Eukaryota; kingdom Metazoa; phylum Chordata; class Actinopteri; order Cypriniformes; family Catostomidae; genus Xyrauchen; species Xyrauchen texanus. The sequence continues at coordinate 37,413,309 of NC_068305.1, forward strand.
TCTCCAAACACGTCGCCTATTCTTAGGCCATCCTTAGGCCATCACCCATCCTCTTTGAGGTTAAATACTTTCACAGAGACCGTGTTCTCTCCACGTAAGCACAGAAAAGTGCACGGGTCACCAAAGCAACTTAACCTTTTCTTAATTGGAACAACTAGACTGACCTCTGATAAGAGCAGGGACGTGGATTAAGACATTTGTGTGGGATTTATTTGAAATATCACATTGAGATAAAAAGAGATTTGTCCAGACTTTGTTTTACAACTTCTCACAGTGGCATCATAACTGTGAGTGGGTGGAAATGTACAAGTACATTTTTGAAGTGTTTAAAGACAGAAATTTGAAGCTTATAGCTTAATTTTTTACAGTATTTATGGGTTTAAGGGTTTGTTGACATTACATCGTCATGGCAACAAAGTTATAAAATTGGCTATAACTTTACTCAGAAAAGGTTGGTAAGCGAGTTCATCACGCTAAAATCACGTTGACACACATATTGTTTATGTCTTGGTGGCTATACCTGAAAAAGTATACTTTTTAATATTGAAAAAGTTTATATTTTAACGTTCAAAAATTGCCCCCAATTCACTTCCATTTTAAGTGCCTCACTATAACCCAGATTTGAGCTTTTTTTCAAAGAAAAGAAGGGGCAAGTCCAAAGTTATTTTTGTGGTAATCAACACTATGCCACAGATGCTGTCGACTGAGCTTAACTTGTATTCAACCCAGAATATTCCTTTAACAGAGTGCACTGGTTGTTGTAAGTATTAGCCATTTTTACACTGATCTTCAAGACCAATAGCATTCAACTCGAAACATTATAAATGTAACAGTGTGCACTGGTTGTTATTTTAGAAATTAGCCATTTTTGCACTGATCTTCAACTCTGTAATATTCAACACAAAACATTGTGAATGTCGCAGGGTGCACTGGTTGTTGTTGTTATAGGAATAAGCCATTTTTGCACTGATCTTCCTCGTAACATTCAACATGAAACATTGTGAATGTCTCAGGGTGCACTGTTTTTTTTTTTTTTTTTTTAAGGTATTAGCATTTTTAAACTTATATTTAACCCAGTAACATTCATCCTTAAACATTCTGAATGTGACAGGTTTCACTGTTTGTTGTTGTTTTTGGTATTAGCCATTTTTGCACTGACCTTCAACCCCGTAACATTTAACCCATATACATTTGGAAAGTAACAGGGTGGAGTGGTTGTTGTTGTTTTAGGTAGTAGCCATTTTTACACAAATCTTTAACCCCGTAACATTCAACCTTGAAACATTTTCAAAGTAACAGGTCACACTGGTTGTTGTTGTTGTTGTTTTAGGTGAATTTCCAAGGGAGTTGTGACAACCAAGTCCTAAAGAGTGTTCTTCTGTGACAAGTGAGTCCCCAACCCTTGAGACTGGAGGTCAGAGAGCTCGTACCCTGGCCTTCTCCCCCAGGGTCCTTCCAACAAGGTGGGAAGGGGGGTCAGCCGAGTGGAACACATGGAGGTCAGGTCTCTCTTGCCTTTCTCGCTAGCCATACTGTTTTTGGTAACAGGTGCGAGTGATGATGATGACAACTCACTGCACACACACCGGGTCAGTACCTCTCAATGTGGGGAGTACAGCAATCAAGTCTTGGAGGATGGGATGTGTCGATTAATGGCCACATTGCCTCAAATGGATGACCAGCGCTGCCCGGATATGTTCCGCTGTACAGATGAGGTTTCCTACTGGCTTCATGAGAACGAAGAACGCAAACAACAGATTCTGGCCTTGAAGGAGACAGTGTCTGAACTTCAAGAGGAGCTTCGCAACCACCGCCATCGAGTGAAATTGTTAGAACTACAGGTGAGTCAAAGAATGTGAGAGGATTTAGTGGATTTTAATTGCCTTGATTTTATGATAGTTGGCTCAACATTGTTCGCTACTTTAACATTAGCAAAGTGACAGATGTCATACTGTATTTGTTCTATCATAGTCCCAGCCTCAATTTGTATACCCAGGGACTGTTCTTGGATTGTCTGATCCATATTGCAGTGAAAATAATTTTCCAAAAAGAGTTTTCCAAAATCGTAAGTTCCAAACTGATTGGCTGCCTCTAGACAATTTCTGGAAATGTACGTGTTTTATAAGTCCACAATGCAAGGGTACTACAATGAGAGATTCCAAGGTAGAATTAGTTGCTGAATTAGGCAAACCTTGCAAGGTTTGTGGGATTGAATCTTTATTAAAAGCTTGTGAAGTGATTTGTACCTAACAATGGTATGTCTCTGAGCACAGCTGTTTTATCTGCAGAGGCAACTTATATGGATATCAATTCTGACTCGTAGTCAACCAACAATTTTTGTAGAACCATTTGTGGAGACTGCTGCATCTTTATTTGAATGATCTACCATTTTGTTACAAACTGGTGTGTTATAGTGGAGTTGTCGATATTTAGATTTACCTGTCCCCAAACTTCATATAAAATAGAGCTTATTGTCTCAGTGGGCAGTCTGGACGCACAAGAATAGGTCAGGTCAAATGTGTCCAAATGCTTGAGATAAGGTGGCATATTTAATCAGATAATACAATAGCTTCTACTGTATGTAGACATGGTACAATTATAGTATCATGTTTCTGACATGGTTGTACTACGGTGTTTAGAAATGCACCAAGGTAAAACCACAGCAGCTAGCTGGTGCGTGATAGCTGTATGGTCTGTATAAACCTCAGTCCCCTGGCCTCATAAAGCATACTAGCCTCTTAGTTAGCATGCCCCCCTCCCATGCTGGAGACCCTGGTTCGGAGCGGGTTGAGCAGGACCGGTTACAGTGGTGCCGTGACCCGGAAGGGTGTGAGGTTTAGGGGGGTAAGTTGAACGGGAGCCAGTTGTTACATGATAGATGTGCGGTATGTGTAAACCTCACTCCCCTGGCCTCTAGAAGCGCACTAGCGACTGACCCTAGACGCTGTAGCCTTTAGCGTCCTTGTTAGCGTGCCCACCTCCCATGCCGGCTGACGCCAATTTGAATCCTGCTCGGAGCGGGTCAAGCAGAACCGGTTACAGTAGAACAACAATTTTGTGCATTTACCGAAGTTCTATGGCAGTACCATGTTTTTATCCTGTTGCTTGGACATGTACCATAGTAGAACCATAGTATTATTTAAAATAACATGGAGTACCTTAGAAATACTACATATAAATGACAATCATTCAGTACCATGTTATATATCAAAGTACCATCTGATACCAATACTATACCATGGTACACCACACTATTTCTTTGCAAGTGCTGAGTGCTTACGATCATTCCTTGTGGCTTCGTCCAACTCGGCTTGACAGTTTTCTGTCTGAAGTCTCCTTGACCTCAAGAGCTAATTAGATTATCACAGGAGTCCTTACCTCTCTCCACGTGCCTTCATTAGTATACACCCTTAAGCAGTGTCAAATGGGATGATTCCCAGCTCACACCCACACGTCTAGATCTGCTCTGTTTCTCCTTTCCTCTTGTTTAACACAAAAAGCACACACAATACACTAAAGCGCTTGTCTCAGCCTCTTGAAAATATCTCTTTCTGTAAAGCTAACCTGAATTGTTATTGTCATACTGCATGCAATGAAATGGGAGTCGTGATGTTTGTCTATATGTCTTTTCACAGAGTGAAGAGAAAAACCGCAATAATTCGTCTCTGGAGCAGCGTTTGCACGAGTTAGAAGAGCATTACGCTGAGGCGACAACCCTGCTGCATATTCAGGGCTCCTTAATCTATGATCTCCAGGCTCAGATCCATAACCTCTCCCTGTTGGTGGAAAAAGTCAGACGTAACCCGGGCTGTATGATCAACATAGTTCGCACCAGTCCCCTGCTCAGTTCACAGGAAGCCCTGCATCCCGGTAGGCTACTGGGAGTTTGGAAAACTTTAATATTCAACAGTTTCATAATATAGCTGGTGTCCCTGTTTTAAAGCTGAAGTGTGTGGATTCTGCACCTAGCGTCGCTAAACGGAATTTTAAATATAATCACTGTTTTCAAACAGATTCCAGAAAACGCCCCATTGACACAGATTGTTCCGCCCCAAACTCACTCTATTGGTCGAGCTCAAGTTGCTGTGTCAGGGTGGATGGGCGCTCAAACAAACAGGAATGTTTTGATAGTGCCACAGTGTTACACTTTTAGGAGAAATCAACCTACAAAAGACACTAAATGTTGAATCTGCATATTAGGCGATGATTGAGTAATAATTTTGTGAATTTGGGGACGCTAGTACCGCAGAAATGACACACGTCATCTTTAAGTCTACATGTTTTTCGCCAATGTGGATCCATAGTCAGTTATTGGCATTGACCAACAGAGGGTGACAAATCATTGCACTATTCATCAGACATCCAGAAATATGACTCAGCTCATAGTTTTTAATGAGAACTGAAATTGCTCACACCTCAGGCAATACTTTTTCAATATTATTAAAACATGTTTTCCACTCCAGAGGTGCAGCATGTCAGAAACTGTCCTATTGACTGTGCATCCATCTACTACAACGGAGTGCGTCGGTCTGGGATCTATACCGTGGTGCCCTCACTGGGAGCCATGCCTGTAGAAGTCTACTGTGATATGGATACAGATGGTAAGGAACCACAGAATGCCTCAAACAATTGGAGCCCATTATATTTAAAGTGATAGTTCACCCAAAATTGAACATATTCTTGATTTACTCACCCTCATGTTGTTTACAAACCCACTTGACTTTTTATCTTCTGTGGAACCGCATTTTTCAGAATTTTTCCTGTTATGTTCCATGGACAAAAGTAAGTCAAAGAGGTTTGGAACAACACGAGGGTGAGTAAATAATGACATAATTCCTATTCTAGGGTTCTAACTAGACCCAGAAAACTGCAGAAACTTATTGTGGATGAATGACGTCTTATTTTTGCTCTGTTTATGGGAATTTAAGTTGAGGAGTAACCAAGCTAATCAAATCAAAACATCTTATAATGAACTTCCAAATGACTTCTATTATATTTCTGATGAGACTTACTGAAATTGCACCAGTGGGACATATGAGGAACTTTTTGAGGATGAAAATAGAATGCACAAATATGTTTTTGATTGTTGAATGCTACAACGCGCATTTTCTCTAATGAAAACACACACACACACACCAATGGACTCTGAGCACATGCTTCATGTCTGCTTCACTTTTTTGCAGGTGGCGGTTGGACTGTGATCCAACGCAGGCAAGATGGCTCTGTGAACTTTGACCGGAGCTGGAAGGAGTATAAAGAGGGATTTGGGGACCTACACACGGAATACTGGCTGGGAAATGAACACATCCATGACCTGAGCAGTCAGGGAGACTACACGCTCCGTATCGACATGGAGGACTGGAGTGGCAAACACAAGCATGCTGTTTATCAGACTTTTAGGTGAAGCACATCAATCACTGACTGAAAAAGGTTATCCCAAAATAATATATGAAAGATATTTATTACACTGCATTCTGAGACACCTTCTTTTGGACAAAATCTAAGGCAGCATCACATGTATCTTCATTGAGAAGGCAATCCTATATACATTGCAAGTCCAGTGGAAAAATTCATCCTAGGGAACCCTTGATCTGGGAAAGTCTCGAGAGAGTCGCATTTGCTGCTACTAAGGTTAGGGTAGAGGTCTGCATGGGCCCTGAATTCTCCTAGCCAGTACTTTTACAATATGCTGTATTTTATGCAAGTATCGCAGACAATATTTGTAACAGGAAACATATAAGGCGCAGCTGGCCCAGGGGCGAAAATTTCATCAAAATGTTGGGGGGGACAATAAACATAACAATTCTCAAGAGCAATTTTTGAAGGGGACACCAAGGGTTTTTTTGTTGTTGCCCCGTTTGCATTTGTATTATTTTATTTCTTAAACAATTATTTTAAGAATATATCATTATATTATTTACAATACACATATTTTAATTATATTTTAGGGGGGGACAACCCTAAGATAGGGGAGGTCCTGACCCCCCCAGCACACCAGAGCAGAAGGAAAAAACTATTACTACGCCGAAACTTTGCTTGGTGCGGAACAATTTGGAATATTGTGAAACAGTGTAATATTCATATAAACTCCTCTATGCAGACTGAACTTGTTCAGAACGCTGAATCTAGTGACACCGCTAAAAACAAGCTTGACGCAGTGCAATGAATGAAACAGGTGTCTTGACATGCATTTTTGAAACGTAAATTTCCTTTAAACTTGACGCGGTGTCTAAAGAATTTGCCTGTCCTGCAGAAGACGCTGAAGAAACAGTCACATGGTGGAACAGTCAAAGACGCCAATCCAGCATGTGTTTACACAGGAAAACAATGGGAAAACAGAACAGACACGTATTTGTTGTGAATGGCCCCTTACTCAGCCATTTGCATGTCTGTGAGAGCACGTGCGCAAATCAACCTGAGGTTTGTTTTTTCATTAAAGCTACACTGTTTTTTGTTAAAAAATAACAAAATGTTATTAACAAGAGAGTGCAACAGTCCATCTTCCAAACCATGTCTTTAACCAAATATACTTTGATAAATCTATAATAATGATATTATAAATATTTTAGAGCTGTCGGGTCGGATTTCACTGGAAATTGCTTATGCACTCATTCACCGTCATATCCATACACAGAGAAAAAAAGATACAGCTACTGTAGTGCACATGTGGGAGTAGCTGAAGCTGAAAGTTTGTTGTCACAACGAACGAGAAAAATTGACCATGGGTCATTAAAAACGGAGAAACTCCAGGGAATCACTTTGTAAAAACAAAGAAACCCCAAAGAGAGCAGAGTCTGTAATAAAACCTGGAACATCATCGGCTTGGCTTTTCAGAGGTGTACAACTCAAGAGATCTGAAAGAATTTAAAAGCGACCAGAGATGGCTTTTTTCTTACTCAACAGGTGAAATATTTTATTGATAGGGTTTATGTATAGTTGTGTATTCATACCAGTGCTGGACTGGTAATCTGGCATACCGGACATTTTCCCGGTGGGCCGATGCACTTTGGGGCCGATCAGGGGCAGACTGGCCATCGGGAGAACCGAGTGGGCCGGTGGGTCGCTGCGAAACATGCCGAATGGGCCACGATAAGCTAAAACGAGCCACTGCGTTGTGCAAAACGGACCGCAAAATGGCACCGCAATATGCAGAAAATGACAACGAACCCACTCAACTTTTTGGCCAGTTGCTATGTAAAATCCATGGCCGATTTCTCTTCCTAGCCCAGCCCTGATTCACACACACACACACACACACACACACACACACACACACACACACACACACACACAAACACATTTTGTGCGCAAGATGCATGCAGTTTTATTTTTTTAACCGCTAGAGGGTTAAAAGTTACTTGCTGTAGCTTTAATTACAAACCCATCATACTTGAAAAACTGAACCAAATAAGAAACTGAACTGAGTGACTTGGTTTCTCTGGTCCTGTCGGGCCTGGGTTGGGTTGCAGGTTTGGGGTAGGGTTAGGGTTGTGGTTGGAGAGTTTTCTGTGGGAGTCCAAATAAACCGTGTATGAATGTTGCATGCAACTTTTCTAAGATCGAGGGTTCCCCTCTAGACAAAACACCCAAAATGGTGAACTAAGAGTTGATAAATATATATATATATATATTTCAGAAATGAAAAGTATTGATAACATTGTCAAATTGAAATAATCAATAAAAAAATTCTGGTCTGGTAACCAAAATGTTTGTAGGTCCTAAACCGTCAAGCACTTAACCCCATGTTGGCCCCTGTTTAACTACTGAGCAGTACACTGTCCCTTATTTCTCTGTGTGATTGCAGCGTGGAAGATGAGGCCACTCAATACCGACTGCATGTGTCTGGGTTTAGTGGGACAGTGGAGGACTCCTTCAGCTGGTACCATGACAAGAAGGGATTCAGTACACCTGATACTGGCAACATCTGTGCTGAGATCTCCCATGCAGGCTGGTGGTATAACCAGTGTTTCTACGCAAATCTCAACGGCATCTACTACAAGGTGTGATATAGTGGGGCTTAACGGTTACACAATGGGTCAGTAAGGTTATGTAAAGGTAATAAGTTCAAGCCTCAGAAGAGTTGATTCACGAGGTGCAGTCACATTTACCCTTTAATCTCTGTCAGAGTACAATTTAAGGGATAGTTCACCCAAAAATTACAATTCTCTTTTCATTCTCTCATCCTCATGCCATCCCAGATGTATGAGTTTCTTTCTCCTGCTGAACACAAACAAAGATTTTTAGAAGAATATATCAGTTCTTTTGGTCCTCTCAATGCAAGTGAATGGGTACCACAATTCAGAAGCTTCACAAATCACATAAAGGCAGCATAAAAGTAATCCATAAAACTCCAGTTGTTAAAGCTGAAATATTCCCCTAAAAATCTTTGTTTGTGTTCAGCAGAACAAAGGAAGCCATATACATCTGGGATGGCATGAGGGTGAGAGAATGATGAGAGAATTTACATTTATTGGGTGAACTGTCCCTTTAAAAGAAACTCGCTGCTAATATGACATTCTTGTCCATTGTGAATATTCAGTTAAGCGGTGTCAAAAATGAAATGTCATTTTTTTTCCCCATGTTGGTTTCAAACATTTTTGATAAACGAATAGTATGTTTACATTGAATTAGCCTAAAATATCAAGTGGTAACACATTTTCCTGCACCTTGATCATAAACTAACAAAGAATAAATTGAAAAAGTGCATCAATGACCTATCCCTCAAATTTAAAACTTAAAGACAATTATTTCAAAATGATGTTCTGTTATCTTGGTTTGTAGGGGGGCCGCTACTCTCTGAAGGGGAAGAACCCACTTGGCCCAGATGGTATTGTTTGGTACACCTGGAAAGATTCTGATTACTATTCTCTGAGGAAGGTGAGCATGATGATCCGACCCAGAACCTTTCGACCGCATCTGTCACCCTGAATCAGAGTGAACGAATGACTAGCCAATCAGAGTCCTCAGAGCTACAGTGATGCAAGATGATTGGATGGATTCCTCCATTGTAGAATAGAGGGAATAGTGTGTATGGACTCAGTCCTGACTGTATTATTTAATGAAACAAGGCGCCTTTGAGTGATTTTGTTTTATTTATAGGTTTACACCAAAGAACAGAAAATGACTCCTGCAAATCTAACCACTTCAATCCTTGAAAGCCAGTCTTTGCCATTCATTGAGCCTAATTTGTATAAGTTACATGCCTATATTTTCTATACCTATGATTAATTAAGCTTTAAAATAAACATTTTGTTGACTTATTCTATAAATGTGTATTAAACAATAACATTTGATTTATTGGTAACACTTTACAATAAAGATCCATTTGATAACATTACTTAATGCATTAGGTATCATGAACAAACAATTAACTATATATATATATATATATATATATATATATATATATATATATATATATATATATATATATATACAGCATATATTAATCTTTGTTAAAGTAATAAAAAATACCTTTGTTCATTGTTAGTTCATGGTGCATTAACAAAGGTTAACGAATACAACTTTTGATTTAAAAAATGTATTAGTATGTTACAAGTAACTTTGACTAAGATTAATAAATGTTGTAACAGCATTGTTCGGTGTTCATTCATGTACACGTATTGTAAAGTGTTACCGATTGATTTCCTATATGTTTCATTTCTGTATATTTTACTTTGTGAAATGATCTGTTTCAACATGAGATAAAAAAAAAACAAAGATAATAAACCATTTATACATAAAACAACATCTTTGAAGCAGCCACATTCATATTGTCAATAAACTCACACATGACGGGGTCTGTGTCTTAAAACCTGGTGCATTGACTCGCTGTCTACTGCACACATGGACAGCTGCTGTTTACGTTAAAGGGATAATTCTCTCATTTACTCACCCTTATGCCATCCTAGTTGTGTATGACTTTCTTCTGTTGACTTCTGCCAATTTTTAGAAGAATATATCAGCTCTGTTGGTCCATTCAATACAAGTGAATGATGAAAAGAAATGTAAAGGTCCAAAAAAAACACATGACAATAATAATGATGGGTGTGATGCACTTTTGTTTACTATAAATCTCCACTTTCATTTTCTTATTTAGTTTTTGGTGTTTTATAGTAAAAAAAAAAGTACTTAAATATTGATCTCTGTGATTCTCACCCACACCTATCATATCACTTCTGAAGATATTAATTTAATTACTGGAGTTATATGGATTACTTGAATGTTGCCTTTATGTGCCTTTTGGAGCTTCACATTTCTGGTCACCATTCGCTTACATTGAATGGACCAACAGAGCTGAAACATTCTTCAAAAGTCTGACTTTTTTCTGCTGAACACACATCTGGGATGGCATGAGGGTGAGTAAATAATGAGAATTTTCATTTTTTGGGTCAAGCATGACGAAGCATTATATCAAAATGAGTGCACTTTCTTAATACCGCTGTGCAGAATACACCCACACCACATGCTTGTTCGGAAATTCATATATAAAAGAGTCATAAAGAGTACAAATCAGAATTTATTAAATCACAATTTCAAAATGTTTGTCAATCTGTGTGCAAAATCTTGCAAACACTGCTATACATAAAAATATACAGACATTGGAGAACATGCATTAGAATATAATTTCATTCTTACAAGAAAATAAATGTGATAATGGCACCGAGGTGTAAGCATCAGGTTTTGTGACAAAGCAAAGCAAGATCTGTTTGTAATTTGACTTTGGGAAGACTGTGTAATGTACATTACACCTGCAATATGGAAATAGGACCAGCCATCTCCAATGTGTTGTTTTGTCACTAACAAACTACAAACAGGATAATGCATTTGAGAGATTATAGTAAAGTGCAGTGGGTAAAATGTTTTTGTTGCAGGTTCTTGCAAACATACAAATCAAGGCACAGTGAAACTAGGCTTGGCCTCATAGTTCGTGCTGCAAAATATAATTTTCTTAAGTATTTTTGTCTTGTTTTCCAGTACAAATATCTAAACAGTCATGAAACAAGTCAAATTACTTGAGAAGCAGGATTGCATACGATATTAAAAATTTGTTTGAGAATATTTCTTGAATAAAGTTTATTTTTCTATCCTATTGGCAAATAAATAAAAAACAAATAAAGGGTTATGCTTAAAACAGGAAGAAAATTGACAATGATGTATTTTGCAATTTTGTTTCTCAAGTAAATTTATCTTGTTTAAAGGATGTTTAAATGTTTTTGAATGGAATACAAGAAAAATTAATTGCAGAGCAAAGGCTTGAACAAAACAAAAAAGGCAATTATTTATGATAATTAATTGCTCATATTTATCTTAAACCGCAACAACAGACAGAGACACAATTGACTAATAGAAGAGAGACTGTGGAACATCCATTCAAGAAAATTAATTTGTAAATCAACCCCATATAATTATTATAGTTAAAGCCCCTGACATTATCTTATTCTTTAAAGAGAATTTGTAGCTGCTTTAGTAAAAAACACTGAGCTTTTGCCTGCCGGGTCTCGCACAAGACGTTTTTCGAGCTTCCTCTTAAGACACTCTCTTTGGCCTGAGACTGACAGGATCTTTATATGGCACATGTGATATAATGACACTAATAACAGGAATAGAAAAAGAGCGACAGAAATAATGTAAGAGGAACAGAGCATTGAAGAAAGTGAGGCAGTTTGTGGGCAGTCAGTCCTCATTTACATTGTAGTGAATTGACTGTGAGCATGTCGTAGTTTCTCGGCGATCTGTGAAAAACAAACAAACAGAAGATTTAAATGACCTTTACCAAAATCACCTCAATTTTTAACAACATTTTATCACAAAAGAACACTTCTTTGAATGTTAAAGGGGTCATGACACGCATGTTTTAAATTAGTTAAAAATGTTCTTTGACATTCACTTATAATATTATTAGTAAAGATTTTTGCACACAAAAAAAAAAAAAAGTCATATTTATAAAATTATTTTCCACCCTCATTCGGACCCTCTGTCAGAAACACTCAGTTTTGGTGCTGCTTCTCCTTTAAGACTTGACAGTAAACGCCCACTGTTCTGATTGGCTCTCTGCTCTTGATTGACCTGCTCTCTCGTTGCCATCTCACTGCACACCACTACTGGGCAGGGCTACGGAAGTTATAAGGTATATTAGGTGTTGACGTGGAGGCGGTCAGATGCAAATGTCTACTACAGTGTGACATCACAATGTGGAGGAAGACGACAGAGTGGTTTTGGCAGCTTGGTTTAAGTAAATGCTCTTTTTGCAGTGAGGAGGAAGTTTTGAGTTCTGAAACTTTTAAGAACATTTTTATTCCTCATGTCATGACCCCTTTACAGGGTTCCCACACCATTTGATCAATGAATGTCCATGACTTCTCTAGTCATTCAAAGATTTTAAACACATTTTATAAAGATTGCCCTGGCAAGATGCCATTTCTAACCTATGAAATATTTTTTAACTGAGCAGAACTAGAAATGTATTTTGTAAAATTGTATTAATTTGCATGAAAATCACAAATTCAAAAATTCACTGACATTTGCAGGATTTTCATGACCGTGAAAACCCAGAATGCCTGAAAGTTTCTTTAAAGGATCAGATATTTAGGAGAATCCTAAAAAGCACCAAAAAGCTCCAAAAAGCACCATAAATATTGTCCATACAACCTGTCCTAGTATTCTGATGCCATTTCATATTGTTCAGAAATTAAACTCATTATTCATTGAAAAGCTTCCCCTCTGCCATATAGCTCTCTTCATTCACTTTTGTGCACACTGAAACCTGGCACGTCCCAACTGGATAAGTCATCAAAAATCAACTGCCGAGTTTTACAATGTTTCTTTGTCTTTTTAGGAGCTTGAGAGTTACTTTCTTTGTATGGAAAAGAGTAGCCAGGACATTGTGCAAAATATCTCCTCTTGAGCTCCATGGAAGAAAGAAAACCATAGGGTTGCGAACAACAGAATTGTTATTTTAGGGTGACCTATCTAAACTGAGGTTTTTACAATTGTTTAATACGATTTACCATCTCATAGAATTTCACTTGTTGCTCCAAGTACTGCTGCATCACCCTGTTGTAGTCATAGATGCGGTTGCTATGGAAGTGGTTCATCTCCGCTGCAGAAGAGTACAAACATGTCAAATTGATCCATTAAAGTTTCCAGCTCAGAGTATAAAGTTGATAAAACGTTCTCTTTTGTGGCACAAAAGTTCACAGACAGTGATGCTATTTTGACAAGGCAAATGTTGATCAATTTTACAGTGAACCAAAAAGTATTTGGACCCTTAAACCACTCAAATGTATTACTTTCTTTGCATTAGATAACATATATAAAAATATATGTATATATACACAGTGCATCCGGAAATTATTCCCAGCGCTTCACTTTTTTTCAACTTTTGTTACGTTACAGCCTTATTCCAAAATGGAATAAATTCATTATTTTCCTCAAAATTCTACAAACAATACCCCATAATGACAACATGAAAGAATTTTGTTTGAAATCTTTGTAAATGTATAAAAAAAAAAATAACCATGTACATAAGTTTTCTCTGGTTTCCTCCAGACATGACTCTTGCCAATCAGGGCAAAGAGTTCAATCAGACCAGAGAATTTTGTTTCTTATGGTCTGAGAGTCCTTCAGGTGCCTTTTGGCAAACTCCAGGTGGGCTGTCATATGCCTTTTACTGAGGAGTTGCTTCCATCTGGCCACTCTTCCATACAGGCCTGATTGATGGAGTGCTGCAGAGATGGTTGTTCTTCTGGAAGGTTCTCCTCTCTCCACAGAGAAATGCTGGAGCTCTGTCAGTGTGAACATCGGGTTCTTGGTCACCTGCCTGACTAAGACCCTTCTCCCACGATCACTCAGTTTGGCCGGGCGGCCAGCTCTAGGAAGAGTCCTGGTGGTTCCAAACTTCTTCCATTTACAGATGATGGAGGCCACTGTGCTCATTGGGACATTCAATGCTGCAGAAATTTTTCTGTACCCTTCCCCAGATCTGTGCATCGATACAATCCTGTCTCGGAGGTCTACAGACAATTCCTTGGACTTCATGGCTTGGTTTGTGCTCTGACATCCACTGTTAACTGTGGGACCTTATATAGACAGGTGTGTGCCTTTCTAAATCATGTCCAAATGAACTGAATTTACCACAGGTGGACTCCAATCAAGTTGTAGAAACATCTCAAGGATGATCAGTGGAAACAGGAAGCACCTGAGTTCAATTTTGAGTGTCATGGCAAAGGCTGTGAATACTTATGTACATGTGATTTTAAATTTTTACATTTTTAATAAATTTGCAAGAACTTCTTTCATGTTGTCATTATGGAGTATTATTTGTAGAATTTTGAGGAAAATAATGAATTTAATCAATTTTGGAATAAGGCATGTAACGTAACAAAACGTGGAAAAAGTGAAGCGATGTGAATACTTTCCGGATGCACTGTGTGTGTATATATAAATAATATAAAACCAAGAGGCACTTATTTTAAAGAAAGAAACACTTTTTAATTGTCAGCCATCAGTGGAACATGTCCATAGTTAACAGTGATGAACTACACATGCGGTTACTCTGCTAGGACACCTGTGTGAACTTGAGGAACACATCCACTAAAAATGCTTTGAACTAGCCGTTTTAAAATAACTGGAAAACTTAGTTCTAGGGAGAAAAAAAAAAGCATCTTTTGTTTGCAGATGCCACCTGCTTATCTTGCTATCTAATGCAATGACATTCAGAGATCTATATGTAACTTAAGCATCCAAATACTTTTTAAGGCCACTGTTTGAATGTTAATATACCTTGCAATGCGTATGACATCGTGCTGGCGCGTTTAGCCATGGTGACTTTATCTGATGTGTTGATTTTACTGGTGGCCACTAGTTTATCTCCTTCTTTTACTTTCTCTATGGCAGCCTATAAAGATAAACAATGTTCAAAAGCCAGTAATCCCATATTGGCCATTCGTTTTTCTGTGCTCCAATCGTGTATAACATTAACTTGGTCTCGTTTTATAAGGACTCTATGAAGCTAGTCTGTTGGCAGACTAGTAGTTTTCCCTCTCGTGTTTACCTTGTGAACTCCAATGGTGTCAGGAAAGCATCCGAGTAGACCTTTGTACTCATTGTTGGTTTCCATGAGGAAGTGAAGGTCTTTCTTGGGCTAGAGAAAAAAAAAAAAGACAAAACAGAGTGATTAGACCAGGCAGGGTACAAACTCACCATGGGTAACTTCATTCAAACGCACACAAAAAGTTTGTTACTCTCATACGTTCATAAACTCTTACACATGCACAAGCATACAGACAAGAATTAGAATGAAAGTAGACAGAAGCCACCATTAACTTTAGAAGAAAACACAATGAAAAATGTTGGCTCAACAACCATAACGTATGCAACTAAATAGGTACTCCGAAACATACAATGTGGAACTTACAGTGATACATAAAGAAAAATAATAATTGTGAGTTCCTTTCATTTGTTTGGCTTAAAAATCCACAAAATTAAGATTTGAAGTACTACTCAACCAAACGATCAAGTACAAAACTGATGTTCAATCATTTAAAGGAATATTCCGGGTTTAATACAAGTTAAGCTCAATTGACAGCATTTGTTGAATAATGTTGCCACAAAATTATTTCGACTCGTCCTTTCTTCTCTTTAAAAAAAAAGAACCAAACATTGAGGTTACAGTGAGGCACTTTTTGGAGGGTTTAAAAAAGGCAGAAATGTGAAGCTTATCATTTTATAAATGCACTTTTATTCATTCTTCTGTTAAAACTCATGTATTATTTGAGCTGTAAAGTTGTTTAAATCATAATTTGTATGGTAATTTTAGGGTTTGTTGACATTACATCATCATGGTTGTAAATTTGGTTATAACTTTACACAGAAAAGTTTAATAAGTGATTTTATCACACTAAAATCATGTTTACACACATATTGTTTATGTCTTGTAGCTAAACTTTTGAAACAGTGAGTATTTTAACATGAAAAAACTGGCCCCCATTCACTTCCATTGTAAGTGCCTCAATGTAACCCACAATTTTGCTTTTATTTAAAAAAATAAATAAATACAATATTGTGGTAATCAATATTGTCACAAATGCTGTTGATTGAGCTCAACTTGTATTAAATTCGGAATATTCCTTTAAGTATGTTTGTTTGGTCAAAAGCAGGGGTGCCCAATACGTCGATCGCAATCTACCAGTCGATCGCAAAGGCAATGCTGGTAGATCGCACAAAATTTAAATGTACTTTCGTTAAATTTTAATAAAAATATATATATAATGTCTTTCCTTCTTTTAGTTTCTGTCTGACTTGCACTTGATACTACTTTTGCAATACTACTGCCCGGATTAGGCAAAACTGAATGGAATCAGACACTTTTGCCTAATCCGGGCAGTAGCATCGCAATTTCGCACTCTGTTCTCAGAAGTCCTTGGAAGGCGCGCATGCGCAAACCTAGTTGTCATGGCAACTGAATAAACAAAACCTCGCCTGGTCAATATTTACTCGTCATCAGAATAAGGTAAATGCCCTGGCTATTGTAATCTATTGTGCTGTAGGTGTTTTGGGTTTAGTTTTAAAACTGAATGATATCAACATTGAACATTATTATATATTTTTTTATTAATTAGAAGATGAATTCCATGTAGGGATACATGCATTAGTCCCAACAAGCATTTTCTTATTTTAAATTAAACTGTTTTTTTTTAGTTGGTAGATCTTATTGAGTTGGTCATTTAAAAGTAGATCATCACACAAAAAAGTGTGGGCACCCCTGGTCATAAGGGAATTAAGTTTAACATTTAAGTTCTTTTCTTCTGAGCCAATTCAATTAAGTAGAGACAATATAATTTGTGATATTAGTTGCTAAATAATATTCGCGATGCATATCTTTATGTAAATATAGTTGAACGAACTGATACATTTGTGTATATCTAACAAGGTTTACTAGTTATACTGACATGACCGCAAGTTGAATTTTTCTTAAAAAGTTTGATGCACAATGCTAAATCGATATTTAAAGTATTCCAACACATAATTAGTTTTTTCAGAGTAGTTAACTTAAAGCGGTGCACTTTAACTTAAAAAACTAAATCAGAAAAACAAAAAAGGTCAATATGATAGAAGTCACACCTAAAAGGTGAACTTTCATCAAGGTCTAGTAAACTTAATTCAATAACAACTACGTTTTTATTCCTCGTGATCTGAAATTCAGGGAAATAAACAAAATGACCGAAAGATCAGAAAGACATATGACTTCCTTTTCATTACAGTACAAAACTGTACTGGCAAAGTCCAAGTCTAAGTTCAGCAGTTACAGATGCAGTATAAGTGCAGATATAGAGGGTAGAGTCACCATGGGACAGAATATACCCAATCAAGAATCAGGGACAGTCATAAACTGGGGCTCTGAGCTGGGAATCCTACCATGTTTGAAATAAAACCAGAGCAAAAATGAACTACAAATATAGCTAAAGAGATGAGCTGCTAAACGCTGCAATGTTTTTGCAGTTGATCTTTCTGCAATTCATTATCGGAATAGGTCAATTGCAGCATTCTGCAGTCAGACAGCTTTGCATAATGAACACTAAACTGTACAAATGACTGCTTTCAAAGCTAATCCATTTCCTCAATAGTGGTGCTATTTGCATGTCTATCTTCCCTCTCACTTAAATTATTTAACCTCTAATCAACATTCCATGACCATTTATTTACTTAAAAGTAGCAGTATAATATAGTAAGCCGGTCATTATTGAAAAACACAAGTGCATTGGGTGTAAAAGGCGACACAAGACCGACGTTTATTTTGCAATTAAGACGAGGAGACAAGACTTTATCCCTTACATAATATATACGATTCTAATATCAATCATAGTTGTTCTGGAGGATTCAATGCCTATTAAACAGTTACATTTCTCTTTTTGCATTAGAGGTGACAAAAGACAACCTCCTGAAATGCATGTTTAAGTAAGTATTTTATCCAAGGCTCTCTGTACCTGTTCTGCTACCATCTGAGCGATCTCCTCATAGGTCTTTCCTGCTGCTGTCAACGCATCGGTGAGTGCAGCCTCCCCTGTGGGCCAAAACAGAAACACACGTTCAGAATAAGTGTGGAAGACAAGCGGTCGACTATTAAGGATAAAGACTCTTGAGTAAGTTGTATGGTCACAATCCTGCTTTAACACAATAGTTTCACCTATCCCAGCTTCACATGCAGAGACAACTATAAGGCAGTTATTGTAGGATGATTCCACTGAAAAACTTAAACACTGGCTCTGTGGTGCTTTCAAAACATTG